>NW_004567102.1:38608856-38613297 GCF_000260355.1 Condylura cristata
ACTCTGAATTTGTCTCTGCATTCAATCTGCATGACATCAGTCTCACACAGATGACATACAAATAACCAAGTTAAAGAAAGGATTCTATCTTCTTTCCTGACCTAAGGGATCCATCCCAAATGTGTTTTTTTTCCCCCAGTCAAAACTGAAAGAGATGCAACTTAAGAATAAGAACATATAGGCATTTTCAACAAACTGAGAATTTGCAAAACTTATGCTTATTTATATTTGCATTTAATAGTCTACAGCAGTGACTTGGCACATTCATCAGAATTCACTGTAATTGCTTACAATATTTCAAAGTATGTATCTCAAGTTTTCTCCTGCAAAGTTCTTTGTAACTTTTTAAACACATACAGAGACCTTTAATAAACAGAAATTAGGTAACCCTCCCCACTATTCCCCAAGTATACCAGCCCATTTTACTGAACTAGGAAATGAAAGTTCTTTCCCGTACCTAAAAAAAGCTTACTTCTTACATACCAAGAACAAAAGGAAGAATATCATTAAAAAGTGATTAAGCAGAATGTCAACTTCTTCGCTAGGGCAAGCTGTGACAGCTGGATGGCTGGGGGTGGAGGAGGGAGTAGAGCTCCTTCGGGCTAATAAGGATGCCAGGAAGAACTCTACCTGTGCATCTTACTTTCACTGCCCTCCTCAGTCCTCATCTCTGTGATCCAAAATAGGCCTTTTGTTAGCTATTTTCACCACCCAGCGATATTAAAATTCTGCTTTACATTTCAGAAGACTTAGGACACTGTCCACAGAAGAAAAGTTAAAGTAAATGCTGTTTTCGATTCCAAATCACAGTCCAAACTTCAGACTACATCACCTTTACTCATTACATTAAAGAAAAATGATCAATTTAAAACTTCTGTCTAGACGTTCATAGTTAAGTCCCTGGCTCTTTATGGGCACAGCAGCATCCGTTTATTTCAGGTGCTTAATTTTTTGTAAGTACTGATGCCTAAGTCCTACTAATAAACATGTGCTGAGAACCCACCATGTGCAAGCCAATTATACCAGGACCCCTGGGCTGGGTCTGGACATCAGTAAGTTTCAATGTTTCCCAGATGTGTCCAGAGTGCAACTTCAGTTGAGACGTCTTGCTTTAAGTGAGCACGTGATGTTAGAAAAACCTTATCAAGCCCAAAATGAAACTTCTGAGATGGAAATGAAATTTAGGATTAGAACAGTGAATACCAAACTTGTCTAGTAGAATCTTGAAACTAAATCTTATATAAAGTCACTGTAAACAAAGTATTAAAAGTGGCCATTTATATTGCTATTTTATACTTTCAATTTGCACAAAATCCAAGAATATCCTAAGTTGAAATGCTTAATTTTCAAATCATTGCAAGTCAAGAATAAGATTATTTTATTGAATAGAACATTCTGAAATTGGGATCATGGCTGAGCAGTCCAGTGCTGTCCACCTGAGCATCCAAACTTTCCACATGGCCGGCCAATGGTTCAGATGATCAAGACCAGATTTGAGGAAAAAGTGCAGAGTATGCAGTAGGATGGAATTAAATCAGCCATTAATTTAATAAATGCTGATTTACTTCCTACTGTACACAAGGTACTGCCCTCAGAGGTCATCAGAGGAGTAAGGTATATCTTTCCCCTGAGAAACCTACTTAAGAACACACTTAGTAGCAAAATAGCGAGACAAGGGCCTGTCACAGAGAAGCAGCTGAGGAAAGGTGGTATAGCTTCACCTGCCTGGGACACTTAAAGTCAGGTTCTAAAACTCTGAGTAGGATTTTTGATAGAGAATAAAAAAAGGGAAAGATATTTCAGATATAAGGAACAAAATGTGAAAAAAGTAAAAAACTGTAAGTATAAATGAACCAGGTAAGTTTTGAGGGTTATGAGAAATTCTGAGGCGGGCAGGAACAATTGAGACATAAGGCTGAAGAGAAAGCTGAGGCTGGGCTATAAGAAACCTTATGTGTCATGATACAGCTCAGACCAGCACTGACCAACAGAAATCAGTGAACCACATGCAAAAGTAAATTGTTTTCTAGTATCCACATCAAACAAGTGAAAAGACGCAGCAATTTTAGTAACAGGTTATTTAACCCAACATGTCTAAAGTATCATTTCAACATGGAATCAACACTTATTTAGATATTTTCTTTTTTTCATACTATCTTTGAAATGGGGTGTGACATTTCCATCTAAATGCAATCCCCATTTGGACTAGCCACATTTTAAGAGCTCATGAGTGATTGTGGCTAGTGGACACTGGATTGTACAGCTCAGGCGTAGAATTTATCCTGCAAGCAAGGTAGGCCACAGGGCTGCCTGGCATTTGTTTGTTAAGGAGACAGCTGTAGCAATGGTGTGTGGGAAAGCAGAGGGAGGACTGGGCGTGGGGGATGTCAGGCTGCTTTCACCATACAGGTAAGGGATGAAAAGAAGAACAAGGCTCAGAGCCAGGTCACTAGGCTGGGATGGCAGCAGGACGGCATGGAAGGACCAGAGTCAAAAACCTCTCTAGAAAGAATTCCGAAAACATTAAATGATTGTATATGAGGGTGAAGGACCAGAAATCATGGGCTCATCAAATGTTTTAATGCACCACATTGAATTTTAATGTGAAAGGCCACTGATCTGTATTTACTTTGAGGCTGCATTGTTCCTTTCAAGCTTGCTTCCCTGTACTGTGGAATGCAATGCCATGAGTAAACACGTGCTGAAACTCGTCATGGACCGGGCCACGTCAGACGCTGGTGAAGCAAGGCTGAATGGGACACAGGTCTTCCTCTCAAGGAACTCACATGTAAAGTGGGAGACAACAAAAGGTGACAACCGTGATAAGTATGTTAATAGAAGGATGTGCAAGGAGGTCTATAAAGGGTTGCATAAAGTTTTAATTTATAGCTTTCCTATACAGTTCCTACTTCTGTGATAGGAGTGGGGTGGGGAGGGCTTTCAAACAGGTTACAGGATTCACTTACTATTCACTGAATCCCTCTCCTCTTGAAATTCAGAGGCCAAACTGAAGGCAGAAAAATATTCAGATAAACCATTTGCTATCATAGCAGCAGTTACTACTCACTATCTGATGTAAAGCACTAAAAAGCACATTTGACAGGTCCATGATGTCTTGTCCTTCACCCTCGTATACCATCATTTAAAGTTTTCTGACAACTCAGAAGCCAAAGTAGCACAAATAATGTACAAATATTTTTTAGCGCTGGAATTCATTGCAGACAATTTCTGTATCTTATTTCTGGAAATGAGTGAATTGGAATAGCAAGAGATAGCTATGTTGGGAATTATAATACTCCTTTAGCAATTCACTTTGTAATCTCACAACATGCCTTAAACTAATCCAAAATTTGAAAAAATGCAGTAGTTAAGATTTGTGTTATTTCACATTTTAATCATTAATGATAATTGGCCAACTACTTGTCAAGGAGAATCCAAAACACTGAGTGAGTACACAAGGCCCTGGAACAGAATATCTGTCACTAGATGACATGTGCTGTGATTCTTTAGCGTACAACTGACTAGTGATCCACACAGAAGCCTCTAGCCTCAGTGGCTCTGAGTTCTGCCCTCTCCTGTACTGAAGTGTGCTGAAGATAACAGGAAGAATTTGCTTGGTCAATTTATGATTAGACTGGAACCTGAAAAAGAGTAGGATAGAGCTTTCCGGTCAATAATTTGTTTATAAAAAACTCAAATATATAAGCCAAACTGCAGAAGAAACTTACTTTCAAGGTCATCGTTGGTGCTCCCAATGTGTCAAAATTTGGTATGTTACTTATTTTAAGTGTGCATGTGTTTTGTTATGGGTATAAAACATATTAAAAGCGAAACACAAATTAAATGTTTTGTTCCCCTTAAGTATCACAGGGTCAGTTGACTTAGGGTTCTGGAGGTTAAAATGTAACTCTAGAGCAATAATTTGGTGCATCTACTATTTCAGGATCATCATGTCATTCCAAAACCTTAGCACAGGGCAGATACCATCCCTCATTACTCTAAAAGCAGTGAGCCGAGAAACAAACTTCAGGATCTATTTCACAATGCTCTAGTGAGTTAGAATTAAACAGACTGGGACCAAATCTGAGGTACATCACTCCTCAATGTTACTCATTTACTAAATCTTTCAGCAGTATTTACTGAGAACCTACACAGTTTCAGAGACTTGAGGTGCATCAGTGAAGAAAACTGACAAAATCTCCTACCTGTTAGGGGAAATACAGACCATAGCCATTAAAAAAAATTATTTTCATTGTAAGGTGATAGTTACAATAAATTGACAGGGGTCAGAGAATTGGAAAGCCTTCAATTTTTTTTTTAAAGTTTATTTTTACATCATTTTGCACATTTTTTTTTCATCTCCATTGTAATCCCCACGGGTTTCCCATCACCAAATCACCCCTGTGCCACCACCATAGTCCCGTGCATTTCCCTCCCTCCC
>NW_004567102.1:38613472-38672210 GCF_000260355.1 Condylura cristata
CTCTTTTTTGGTTGCTGAGTAATATTCCATTGTATATATGTACCACATCTTTCTAATCCAGTCATCTACTTTTGGGCATTTGGGCAGCTTCCATGGGAAAGCCTTCAATTTTAAATAGAGAAGGAGGAAGGCTTAAAATTTAAATAGGGAGGAGGAAGACTTCAATTTGAAACAGGAGGATCAGATGGATGAGAAGGGGAAAGTGCATAAAAGACTTGAAGGCGGCAAGAGGAAACCCAGAGGAGAAGAGTAAGTTTTGGAGCAGTGCATCTCAAAGTGGTATCCAAAGGCCATCAGCTGACTCTGAAATGCTGGGTTGGGGTCAGCCATCTGTTTTAGCAAGTCATCCAGGTAATTCTGATGCACACTAAAGTTTGAACACCACAGCCCTAAAGTAAAGGCCCGAGAACAGGAGCAGACCCAAGAAGTTCTACAGAAATGGGAGAAAACAGGTGAGTGGAGGTGAGAGCCAGAAGAGTGGTAGAGATAGGGCAAGAGGCCAAGAGAAGCCAGAACAGTCTTTAGATCACAGGAAGACTTTCACTCGAGGTGAAGAGGGGAACCAGGGGCAACTTTCAGGCTGACAACCACACGGCCTGACTAATATTTTAAAATATTCATATTGGCTGTTGTGTTGAGGGGAAGCATTACATTCACAGCCTCAGGAAAAGACTCTTGGACATCCAACTTCTACTTTGGATAGCAGAGTGCTTCTAAAGGTAGGAAAACAGGCTCTGACAGTAGATAGTTCTGATTTTGTGGTGTTTGCCAATTTCCATGGTGTAAATCCACCCCACAAGGCTGACTTTCTGACTGGACACAGACTTGGGAAGCGATGTGCACAATTAGCATGTAACACTGACTTTTGGTGCCAAGGTCACTGCGACCAAAGAGGACATTTAAAGTTGAGGGAGAATTTTATAAACTTGACAGAAAATATCAATATTATTTCAGAAGTCTACATAAATATATATTTGCTGGCATGTTACTGTTAATCAAATACAGATCCCATTCCTTAGAAGTTAACATAAAGACAACATATTAACTTCATTTAAAGTAAACCTCATTAGCATTAAACCCGTTTCCTTTGTTTAAAAAAACCTATTTAGTTTTTAACTATGGTCTTTCGATTATTGCATTTTTCTTCCTACTATAATTAATATTTTGCATTCTCAAAAAGTACACAGTAACAGGGATCTGCTGTGGAGAATATGCAAGGCTGCTAATCCTAGAGCTCACATAAATCCTGAGCAGGCCATTAAGGAATGCATGTGTATTACAAGAACAAAAGTTAGTGTTTATCTGAAAAGGAAATGAAGTTTGTATAAGACTTTCATCCATTTGATTTAGAATTAAGAAACTTTCTTTAGCCTAATGAAACAAACCTATTCCTGTCTATCAGAACAGCTTATCGTTTGTGAAAAATATTTTTAAAGTACGGCACCTTGTTAAAGAAAAAGACACTCTATAAGCTCTTGCTAAATAGAACATGTTTGCTGGCATCAGGAATATGATCCACACATTCTCCTCTCTGCATATCTCCCAGCCATATCCCACCCACACTCAGGCCCTCGCCCCCTCGCCGGCCCGAATAGCAAATGTGCCCAAGCTCGCACTCCTGTGAAACAATGGGGTCTTTCAGGCCTTACAATCTGGTGAAGAAACAGACTGAAACGTCATGGGAAAAATTAGGAAATATTGGACGAAAACAGCTCACAAAACGAGGGGTGGAACCATTTGCTCACATGTTCTAATTCTTCAACAAAGGAAAACAACCGTGACAGCCCCCTGCCTGCTCTGACCCTTCCATTTCAAAAGAGAGGCATCCTAACCCTCTTTTCTTGTCTTCAGGATTACAGCAGCAAGACATAGACAAGACATCGGAATGAGAAATGCTTGAACCTAAAGGAGCAGAGTTAATTTCAAAAGCTTTACCCTCACGGAAAGCATAATAACCAACCCAAACTACCAGCCTGTTCAGTGATCCATAGTATCAACACAATTACAGACCAACTGGGCTTCATCAGCCATACAAAGGTAAATAGAAACTCCTTCTATGACAACCAATTTTTTCAGCTTTTCAAAAGTATTCTTGCTATTAAGCCTCACACAAGTAACTCCACCTAAGCAATCCTTCCGCACCACTCAGCCTATCAGCTTACACTCTTCCCACCAGTCTGGCTAGCTGACAGTGACCTGCATGCTCCAGTCTCCATCTCCCAGCCTTTGCCAAAAGTTGTTCCATTTGCAAATTACCTGCGTCTTCATACCCACCAAATACATCTCTCTTGCTTTAAAAACCTCAGTGTAAGACCTTGTACCTACTGCAAAATGCATTTCTAGATTAACCAAGTATATTTGCAAACCTACCAACAAATTTACCTTCCGATTCATGTGCTTTTATGCTTACACTTTTTATATTTTCCAGCGAATACATTAATCTGAAATTTCTAAGTTGATGAAATTGGAATCTACTTTTTTATGTGCTCACCAACTTTCTACCATATTATATCTATAAGATTTTATCAAGCTCTCTAAACACTATGTCACCTGTTATCTCCCGATAGTGAATATGATAGCTAACCATTTTGGGGAAAGAACCATATGTGTTTATTATTATAAAGTTTATGTTATTATAAAGCAATACACTCTTGGAAGAAAAAAACAACATGTATTAACATTAAAAAAAATACTTTACAGGGTGAAACAATTTAGAAAGAAATACATCACATAATGAAAATCAGATAGTCCATTGATGCTGAGAGCTGCACAAAACTATACATAGAGATGTCATCAGGACCAGTCCCAGGGTCAAAGCACAAGAATACTTCTAGGGAAACCATCATTTGACAGCAAAGTAGACTACTAAGACAGGTAAGTGGAATGAGCAGAGTTAAATGAACCAATTAGTTGTGCTGGCTAATATGCAGAAGAAGACAGTAGCGAGATATCAGAGATGTGAAAAGTAGTCACTCCATAGACATAATACTACAGTCACCAGCCCAGTGAAAACCACTGGGTTTTTTAAAGTATGATGCACACCAGAATCAGCTGCAGAGCTTTTAAAATTCCCTCTGCCCAGGTTGCATCCCAGAAAAATATCTAGCATAGAGTCAGGCATCTGTAGTTTTTAAAAGTCTCACAAGTCATTACTGCACATCAAGGTTTTGGAACCACTGCTCTAGATTCTACTTCCATGAGAGACAATGAAGGTGATAAATCAAAGTTAACTTTAACACTTTTTTTTTAAAGATTTATTTATTTGTGCATATAAACTGGGGTACTGGCCAGAGATGCAGGGGCAGTAAGAAGATTCACCAGAGACATAGAGGGGAACAGAACGGGCTGACTGATGAAGTACACTGCTGAGGGGAGCAGCGGGTGGATCAGGAGAGGTCTGCCACGCCATGTAGGTCACCTCCGGGACTGGGATCAAATTGATGCTGAAGTGGCTTTAGCTTCTCAGTGCTGTGCTGTAACCCGCTGCACCACCAGGGAGGGCCCAACTTTAACACTTTTAAGTAGGGAACCCCTACTTTGTTTTCTGAGAAATTACTCTCCCCTGACCACCACAATATGACCTATTACACAGACTTTGAAAGACCCTAAACAAACTTGTGGTTTTGAGATTTAGTGAGGAAAGGGAAACTGGACTTGGCAATAGGTATAGGCCCTGATAACAATGACTGGAAGGTGTCTGTGCTGTCAGCTGTTCTGCTGGAGAGTCAGCAGCCCGGATGCAGGGCCTGGGGTAGGCACCAGCAACTGCAGCACTGAGGCAGCGACCCCATACACCACCTTAGTGCCCACCCAGAGGAGCAGTTCCCAGTCCTAGTTGCTTACTAGCAGACACAGGCTGCAAACCCAGAGTCATCTGGAGTGGGGTTCAGGATGTGGATTCAGACGGCTCCAATTTACAATGGCTGAAATGAAAGATTTTCGATGTTTAGTTAAAAATATATTTCAGGGACCCTCCCTGATGGCGTAGCAGGTTAAAGCACAGCACTAAGAAGCTAAAGCCTCTTCAGCATGAGTTCAATCCCCACCCTGGAGGTGATCTACATGGCACAGCAGACCTCTCCTGACCTGCCCACTACTCCCTCAGCAGTGTACTTTGTCGATCTGCCTATTCTGCTCCCCACTCTGTCTCTGGTGAAGCCCTCTCACCACCCCTGTGCCTCTGGCCTGTACCCCAGTTCTGTATGCACAAATAAATCTTTAAAATGTATATATACTTCAAATTTTGAGCTAGGGTATTCTATTTTTCACTCTTAGTACAGGATTCAATAAGTTACAGGAAATAGCCAACATTTTATTATAACATAGGCACTGTATAATATTATTTTCCCCACCTGTAGACTAATGCAAGTATTCTGCAAATATTTAGGGTTGTCTAGGCTAAGTTATGATGCTCAATAAATTAAATGTATTAAATGTACTTTCATTTAATGATGGGTTTATCATCTCAGTAAATGATTCTAAGTTGAGAAAGATCTGTATTTTAAAAGCTTCCCAGGTGACTGTTAAGTCACATGAGCATGGAGATCCACAAGAAGAGAGATATAAGAAAGGGATCTGAGGCAACAGCAGTTGGCTTCCAATTCCCTCACCACCAGCACCAGTACCAGCTATGGCCTGGCTTTCTTCTTCATAAAAACAGGGGCTTTGCTGTGAAGTTTAACTGAAACCCACTTATCTATCTCATTGGATTATTAAGGATTCAGTGTAGTGTCTGATACACAGCAAATGTTCCAGCTTGTATGTCATATAATATCAGAGTGTGTATTCACTGTAATGATGGCATGATATATAGGAAGCACTGACTCCATATAGAAATTCTCAGTAAATATTAACTGGCTGATGCTGATGATAACAGTAGTGGGAAAACTTACTCAGAACCAGCTCTCTCCAGTCTGAGAGTTTATCCTGTCCTCACTGCATGGCAGCCTTTCCTTCAGGAAACCACAACTATAATATCTAAATAATTATGGAGATGGGAAGGAATCCTTTTGCGCTTTCTTAATTACTTGGACTCACAGAGGGATAGTTGTACCTAAAGATGTGATGGAACGTGCGCTTCATGACAAAAAGAGTGGTGTGGTGACCCAGTCCTGCCCCACACTATGGAAATAGCAGAACTTGACTTTGATAATCAGAGGAAACTCAGCCCCCTCATTTCCTAGGGGAATCCAAAGTTGAAATGTATTTATTTTGCCCAAGATCACACTGTTAGTGGCAGAACTGAGATTAGACTTCAGCAGCAGTTTCCAGGCTGCTTCCTCCATCGCTCCTGGTGAGGAGCATGTCTGAGTAACACTGTCAGATGGAAGACGTGATGCTTATGGCCAAGGTCAATGTGTGGGGCGAGGAATGTGGCTCCCCATTTTCCAACTGCTTCCTTCCTCACTAGTCCCGATTCCCTTCCCTGGTCCAAATTCCACACCCTGCAGGCTATTTCCGGCTGAGATGGAGGATCTGGAACACTAGAAAGCCGCTGTGGTTTGATTTGCAGCCAAATTGTTTTCTTGGGGATGTTTAGCTCCAATTTTATAATATAAGACAATTATAAAAAGGGTTTAATTTTGCAGATTTTCATTTACATATAACTGTTCAGGACTGTACATACATATTAAGGGATACTTGCATTTTTTTATTCACTGACCAAGGACAGGAAATCCTGTCCTTCAGTTGCTGAGTCTCAGACCACTCCATCTGAATATTCTTCCTCACAAATCTGATCTAGTCTAGGTTCTAGAGAATTTAAATATTCCCTCAATGTCATTTCTACTTCACTTTAGCAACATGGCCAAACTGCAAATTCACATACCATTTTGTAAAGGTTCAACATTCATGTACTGTTACCACCCCCCTCCCCCGCCTCCCCTCCAATTCCAATCCAGTGACCCTGGGCTAGAACCTAATCCAAAAGATTACAAAGCAACAGCCTGATGAGTTGTCATGGCAACCCCTAGATGTCAGCTATCCCATATCCCAGGGCTGTAAATTCTCATTTTTAGTCTACTCATATCCTACTATTTCATGTATAACAACCAACTAAAATGCAATTTAATATGTCAGCCGCCAAACACAATAAGAGATGCCACTAGTTATTACAGCCAATAATAAAAGATTTCTAGTTGCTTCTGTTTTCAAAGATACAGTAAACCACTGTGTATTCTAAGCCCACTGGGTTAGTCCTCAAAGAGAGGCTATTTAGCCAGACTTCCTCCATTTTCATTTAATTAGTCAATATTTAAGAGAGCCTTGAAGATGAAAAGAATTCTAGTGAAAGCTAGGCATTATTATTTTCTCAACAAGAGGAAATGCACTGATCTTCAAACTGTCAATAGACACAGTATATCTGACCCAAGAGAAATAAACATGTGTGCATGAGGGTGCACATGCCGTGCACGCGCGTGCGCTCGCGCGCGCACACACACACACACACACACACACACACACACACCCTGTGACCCAAGCTTTTCAGTGCCTTGGCAACACTTTTAATTCTTTATAAATATAGAAGCTGGAAAATAAGTATTGTTGGAAGCCAGGGAAATCAACCATCTTATTCAATTCAGCAGTTTTATCATGGACTAAATTGGGTCCCCCAAAATCTGTATGTTGAAATCGCTGTTCTTATATGAAGAGGAGATAGGACACAGACACACAAAGGGAAAATCATGTGATCTTAAGCTATCTTCAAATCAAGAAACAACCCTTCTGATCTCTTGATCTAGGACCTCTGGCCTCCACAACAGTGAGAAAATAAATGTGAAAGCCACCAAAATTGTGGTACTCTGTTATGGCAGCCCTAGCAAGCAAATATACAGATCCACCCCTTTGTAGTTATAACAATTTCATCAGGACTGGCCTTTATTTGGGGTGTAAGAGAGTCAAACCAACAGCTGCAGTTCTTTCTCCTGGGCAGACTCAGTTGGGAGCTCTATTAGTAAGTAGGCAGAGGAGGAACAACCTCTCTTGAAAGTCCCATTAACCAGAAAGGCATTAAAATCACTTCTGTGAATAATGAGACTGATTACTAGAGTTGTGTGTTTATTTTTCCTGCTTATCATTTAGCAGAAATGCTAATGACAAAAAGAATTTCCAACAGATGAACAACCAACACTGAAGGTGAGAAATGAAGACCTGGGTAATATAAATCAGATGATCAGTTCTGAAATAATGCAGGGATTGACAGAGGATAAATCACACTATGTGGCATATTTTTTATCCTAAAAAGAAAATGAAATGTGGAGAGGTGTACAGAAAGACAGTAGGCCAGCTGCCTTAAGCCAATGCTAACCAACACTTGGATGGAGCTACAAACTATTTTTCTATTACAGCTTGAAGAGAATTTTTCTTTTTGGGTTTTGAAAGTCAATTTCCACCACACTTCTCTTTCCACCTTCACAACAGTACCAGAAAGCTATAACCACATTTATGACCTCTCTCTAACACGTCCATAAAGGGTCATCTTGAAGTCTTTTATTAACTCCTACCCCTATTTTCCTACTTTTTTGTTATCAGCTTTAATAGGGCATATCTTGGGTGTCAAATTCTATCTTTTTTTGGAATAGTGAGGAGCTATTAAAGAGAGACTTCATTATGCCTACAATATTTATGGATGCTTCTCTTCTAGAGCATCTCTTTGATCCATGAGATGGGAGATTTCATGCTTAAATGATAATTTGTTTCAGTTCATGGAGAAGCTGAAACACATTGATTTCTCATACTTGTTTCAATTGCAATTTGAATTTATAAGCTAAAATAGACAAGGGAGCTAAGCTAGGAAGCTGGGACCATGAAGAGGTGAGAAGCTGCCTTTTCGTATTTGGAGGCTGGCATGCAAGATCCTGGCTAGCACAGAAGATGCATAAATCCCCTGTGGTAACATGTTGATTGTACTACCACCATCCTTTCTTCCATGTGAGAATGTCACTGCAGATCTACACCAAAGCTTTCCAGGGTATAAGCCTTTAGCCTGCTTGGATGGATCTTGTCTGTTTCCATCTGTCTGTACACATGAACTGCCAGTCCAACTCCACCCCAGTAAACTTTACTTGACTATTTATAGTGCTGGCTTCGAATGACATAGGTCTGGGTTTGAATTTTGTATCCTATACTGGCTGTGTGATCCTGTACAAGTCTCAGGTGCCTTATCTGAAACTTGGGATAATAAAGAAAGTCCTTCTTGGAGTTCATGTGGGGTTCAAGTATCACACACAGAGTCTGAAGCAAAATGCCTGGCATGCCACAGTCAACACTCAGTAGATATTATCATTATATAAAGCATTCATGAAAGAATGGCTGCTGGTCAGTCTAACCTCATAGTCTTTCTATCTCTTGATGCAGGAGTAACATAAGAGTCCACCAAGAACATTTAATTTCTTTCTGTGTGTTCAGAATGTGCCAGCCACAGTACTGGACCAGCAAAAGGTACAACAGCTGAGCAGAAAAGAGTGAGACTGCCAGCCCTCAGGCTTGAAATCATACCACACTTCACACATAGCATTTACAAGTTCAGAGGCAAGATGAAAGGGCTCCAGCTCCTTATCGCTACCTCCTATCAACAGTGCCAATGCTGGCTGTGGGGTCTTCTGGGCTGTGCGGATTGGGGAGCTGGTGAAGAAGTTACGTTTCCTGGAAATACAGGCAGCAGTTTCCTGTGGCTTCCTCTGTTTTTGATGTAGAGATGAGCACACATAAGAGCTAAACACATCAAGGATCAGAGCTTCAATCACTGGTGGTACAAATGCTGAAAAATATCGTCATTTCTTCATAAACACATTCAGAAGTGCAAAGTATAGGCCATCTTCCAAAGAACATTCTCCCTATTATACAATAGGTTGTGCGGTGACAAGTGCTTAAGTTAACCTTCCATACTGTACCAATGTCTATGAATTGCTGCTTAAGTTTATGAGCAATTCCATGAACTGAGACCCCAGGAAGCAAGAACCAAATTTTCCATGAAAGTAAATGTTATGCATAAACCTTAGCCTCACAAAGCTCTGCTTCGTGAGGGCTTCAGCAAAGAAGCCCTGCTCAGAAAATTTCTCCTTCTGAAGTGGAAAGCATAAAAAATTATTAGGTAAGTTTAACTGTTTACATAACTATCCCACAGACAGGTTAGGATTAAATAAAGTAATGTCAGCTATATTTGAGAAAGTGCCAGGTTCACAGACAATGACTACAGCATGTCCTTAGAACCTAAATAAAGCAAAATAAGAGCTATCTTGAGTGATGAAATCTGCTGAGGGAGTGGCAGAGGGAGGAAGGGGTTCTTATAAATCAGGTGGACATAGAAAGCTCTGGAAGCAGGCGGTCTCGTCTGAATTCTACCTTTGCCATTCACTAGTCAAGGAACCTGACATCAGTTACTTAACTTCCTTAAACTGCCACTTCTTCATATGAGGTTTTTTTTTTTTGGTTTTGCCCATCACTGGCTCCCTTCCTCTGTGAAGTGCTGCCCCTTCACACCAATTGGGACACCCATCATCACGTCAGTTACATGACCCCAAAGACAATTCAGTTACAGTTTAATCAATCTTGCTTGTTAACCTGTTGCTTAAAATGAGCAATGTCTTGGTTAATCCACCTCAATTGCAAGAGGTGATAAGAAATAAATGAAGAAATGCTGGTGGCAAGCCTTGAAGTGTAGTCAGTCCAGCTGATGTGTTCAAATCCCATCTCCCTTGTCAAGGAACCTATAGATAAATCACTTAACATCTTTTGTCCTCAGTGTCCTAGTCTGTAAAATGGTGCCAGTAATAATATCATCATAGAGTTGTAAGGATTGAGTCAATGTATATAAAGCAGTTAGAACAGGGCCCCAGTATACAGTAAACATTCAATAAATGTTAACTATTATAATGACAAAGATTGAGCTATTCTAACTGCTACTAAGGGCTGTAAAGAGACTGCTGTGTTTGCCTGAAAGAGAAATAAATGTTAGTAAAGCTTGACAAAATGGGTAATAAAGAAGCAAAAAAGAAAGATTTTCTAAGATTCCAGAAAATCAGAGAACTTGGATTCCATGAAGCTATCTTTCTTCAGCTCATTGGACAGAACAGTGGCCCTCTCATTGTTCAGTTACATTTTGAAGGAACAGAGACCACAAGCTAAAATTAAAGACTAGGAGTGTAACCTAGAAGTACCAAGACCCTTATTTTAGGGGCCTGGGGAAACTTGAAAATACAGAGAAAGAGCTCTGAAGTCAAACATTTATTTTTCTTCAGCAAATCATCAGTATACCTCAGTAGCTCTGCCTGTTCTGCTCCCCACTCTGTCTCTGGTGAATCCTCTCACCACCTCCCCTGAACAAATGGCCTACACCCCAATTCTTGTAGACATAAATAAGTAAAAAATAAATTTAAAGATTATTATGGCCAACCCTGTATATTAGACTCTGAGCTATCTTAGCTTCTTTTATGCATGCAGGTTAATAGGGATAGCACTCCCTGTTCCCACGGATGGACGTAGTGAAGCTTTATTTCTTCAGTATTTCTCTTATTCCTGCTACTTTACCTCTTCTTTTGACTTTAGCTAGACAAATGCCATGAGCCCTTCCCTAATATTATTTTTCCCAGGGAACATACATTTTGCATCACAAGAACCACTGACTGTATCTGTTCATTCTGTGATACTACAGCCCTAAAGAGGTGAGAGAGATTTCTAAAACAAAACAATAGTTCATTTTACCATAAAAATAAGATGCACTGGAACCCTTCCTTATCACAGATTACACTGCAGTCAGTTTTTCTGAATGAACCTGTTGGGAAACAGTGAGATCTCTAAGTAAATAAATTGTGACCTTTGTGATATTTACCACATATAACTTTCAACAAAGAGGGTCACAAGAGGAACTAAATGCAGGTCAGAATTGCATTCAGATGGAGACTCATGGCTTGGTGGATAACAAAGCCAATGGTGGAAGAGAGCATAAAGGAGAACATCTAACAGCTCATGCAGGGTCACTGGACATTCTAGAATTCAACATGTGCTGTGCAGCATAGTTTCATATAAAAATACCAGAAAACATTTAGGAGGCAAGATTGAGTTCTTTTTTGGAAATCGGTACTTAACTGGTTCCGTTATTAGTGTAAATTTATAAAAAAAAATGGACTTGCCCCTTAGCCAAATATATTCAAATATATAATAATGAAGTTATATCCTATATGAGTCTAAGGAAAATTTATAACAGTCTCAAATCCCCACTGGAAAGAATATACACACCAGTATCTACATCTACTATTATTCTTTCTACCCATGGGTCTATCGACCCATCCACCTATGTCAGGAAAGTAAATTTAAAGAACTCACTGAAACTCTTGGAGAAAAATCATGGGACGTCACACACTGGCTAAACACATTTCAATAGCGGTTACCATAGAAACAAGTTGGTAGGTTTCATTTTTGGAGTTGTGTCTTCTAATAAAATATTAAATTTCTTAGAGTATTTGCAAATACTTATAACAGCACAACTGTTGCTGTTCACCTAAAATTATGGTTTAAGAATTATTTAACTAGTTATACTTTTAGGTTACTAATACCTACAATAGCTACAAAAAATTCTTTCTTAATAAGTTAACTTTCAAGTTTTTCCCGACTTTCCATTGTTCCACACATACTGATAAGAAGCTAAAGAAAGATGATAAAAACAGAAACTAAAATAACCCAAACTAACTAGAAACCTAAGAAAATGGGTTAAGACTTGCTTCATGCCTCAGAGCTCATGATAGCTTTCCACATGGTGGTGTTGATATTCCCCAAGTCATCTAAATAGACAGTTCTGTAAATTGATCTTAATTAAATGAATGCATCTCATTTTTCTATGACAAGATGGCTATTTTTCAGAATGTAAATAACGATGACACATTTCCTTCTTGAGGGAGTAAGAGTTGGCAATATTGCCCTATGTAGAGCTCATCAAGTGTTTCCTTTCCACTTATGTGAATAGTTCTATGAGCCTTAGAAACATCAAAAGCACACACTGCATTTCCTATACTCAAAACTAGTAAAAATTATGCATTTTAATACAAGACCAGAAGTATGAAATGAAACAACACCAAACTCAAATATTATCTTAAGGAGGATAATTGCTGTACTAAATTGTAACTGAAAGCCATGGGCTCTTTGCAGGTCAATGCTATCATGGCGTTTGGACTACAACTGATAGACAATCAAAAATGTCTGAGGTGTGCCAGGAACAACCTCACAATTGCCTGTCCACAACCCACATGAATCTTTGCAAATGGGGTGGATGGATCTAGTTTCCTAGAACAGGGAACATCCTGGCATTAAACCAAGAACCTCAATCCCCTGAAAACAACGAGTTGAGTAACAATCCAGACTTCCAAACATAAGAATCACATTAACAGTTAAGAAGGGGCTATGAACTTTCTGTTTGAAGGTCAACTAGAAAAGAAAACAGGAGAAAGATCAACTGAAAATGTCACGGGGTGAACCTGAGCCAGGTGCTGGCTCTAGGATTACAGCAAGGTCCCAGGAGACTGTAAGGGAACATAGCGACCCCATGAAGCGTTCTGATTGTTTCTACTTTACACACTGTATGTGTATGGATGCACATATTTCAACAATCTCTGGGAAGAAGTGCATATTTATATCCATAGTGATAGTTCAACTAAGATGAATCCTACCCATACAACTAAGTGATGGACTTTATATGACCAAGAGACACCTGTTATCTCTGGTGGGATCAAGGTCATGTTTATTTTTATATTATAAATATGTAAATACATGTTATCTGACTATTTTTTAAATTAAAACAACCACTATATATGTAAGTATAAGTCAAGCAGTGGGTCTAGAATATCAGATATATAAATCAACCCCAGATTTGCTAAGTAAAATGAAAACATGAAAATTAATCTCACTGGGCAGAGATATGTCCTAAACTTAAAAAGCTCTATTTGCATGAAGTCAATAAAGTTTAATTCAAAATATTTTGGAGTAAATGAAAAATACTGTGTTTTTTCAATATAGTAAATTTTTATTAAAGATTTACAAGTCTGATATATGCTAATTCTTTTAAAAGTTATGTCCCATCAAAAGATTAAGTACAAAGTAATTTTAACATCTATGAAAAATGTTTTATACTTTAAGGAAGTAATCTAACTGCAGTCAAAATTTTTCATTTAAATTGTATGAATTTTAAGTATCATTTATGTGACAATGAATTTTTCCTTGTTTTGCTTTGGCCTAGGGTTAACCGCATAATATTTAAACAGGATTTTAAAAAATACTCTGTATGGGCCTCCCTGGTGGTCTAAGTTAAGTCTCAGCACTATCACCACTAAGGCTTGAGTTCAATCCCCAGCCAAGGAGGTGACACAGAGTGCAGCAGACCTCTCCTGTCTTGCTTGCTGCTCCTCTCAGCAGTGAATCCACCTGTTCTGCTCCCTACTCAGTCTCTGCTGAAGCCTTTAACTCCCTACAACCTGGCCTGCACCTCAGTTCTTCCATGCAATGAAAATTAAAAATAAATAAATAAATATAAAATATAAAACAAAGATACTCTGCCACTTTCTGCTCTATAAAATTTTTATATTGAGAATTGTTGTTCCCTAGTTCCCACTATAATAAAACCTTATAAAAGTAATAAATTAAACAGGAGATAGAGTTAAAAATTCTCAAATAGTCATTATAAAATAAGAAAGTAAATTGACTTTCAAAACCATTACCCACAAAAATCATTAGCAGGCAGATTACCAACTTGGTGGATCAGTTTGACTGAACCCTAACTACCACATCAGCTTTACCCTTCCAGGGACCACGTCCTTCTCACAAACATTTGCAGGATACAAGAAGACAACCAAATGTTAACATTGCCTCCAGCCAAACATAATAAAGATGTGAGATTTGCAAACTCCCACTAAAATAATATAATGCTATTTCCGAAGTCAAATAGATATCATGTTTGAATTCAATCATTCTTGGCTATAAGATTAGAAATTAAGAGTTGACTAAGTGCATATATGGTTCCCATATAATATATTCAGATGCCCGTAGAATAACATGTGTTTAAACTATGTGCAATGACTTACACTTGAATTTCATTCAATAAATGTAGCTGGCTTTAGTATCTGTACGTGCTGCATTCACAGAATCAACCAGTTGAAGGAACAGATTCAGGTTATATAGCAAAAGTTATATATGGTTTTTGTTTGTTTGGGGACACAACTTTTTTTATAGTAGCTACAATCTATTTTTTAAATGTACATTTAAAGTAGTTTATTAGTAGATTATCTTGTAGGGCACTTTTAGGTTTACAGAAAAATTGAGCAGTAAGTTCCCTTTCTCCCCAATTCCTCCTGTTATTAATAACTTGTATTAATATGGTATATTAGTGACAGTTCAAAAATCAATATTGATACATTATTACTAAGTAAAAATCATAATTTACATTAGGCTTCAATCCTTGTATTACAAAGTCTATGAGTTTGACAAATGTATGTCCATCATTAAAAATCATAAAGGATAGTGTCACTGCCCTAAAAATTCACTGTGTTCCACCTTTTCATCCTGCTTCTCTTCCTGCTGAGCCTCTACTGCTTCTAGCTTTAGGGAAAATATGCATAAAGTTGCTATAATCATTCAAATTCAGGCTTTTTTTGTGGACATAAGTTTCCCACTATCTTGCTGTGCAACAAACCTATGCTGAGCTTTGTAGACTGTCTTCCAAAATAGCTATACCAATCTATCTTCTGTAATACTTTCAGCTCATCTACCAAAGCATATATTATTATATCTATTGATAAACAATGTCACTAGAAAACAAGTCTAGTTTATCACCTATACTCCAGCAAGGTGAAGGAAAGTTAACTTTCACAGAAAACTCTCTTGTGGAGACAATATGACTGAAAATTTCAGGAATCTCACTGTTGACTTTGGGCAACTACTTGACTTGTACTGCTTCAAGAAAGATCTCCTCTCATGGGTCCTCTCATGGATCAACTTTAAGATCCCTTAGACTTATCAATTGCCATGTGACACTTAATGTGACTACATCTGTGATGTCAGTAGCTACAACTGACTTTTAAACTAATTTGTTTTGGTATCATTTTCAATGAAATTTAGTCACCTACAGTTTACCTTCTGGAGAAAATATCGAATGATCAAGATAGTGAAAACTACTTGGATTGTCAAGCTACTATTATGACTATTTTGGTTTCAGGTCAAAACAATTTTGTCCTGCTAACAGAAGAAAACATCCTTTTATTTGAGACATTTTTTGGACTAGTCTTAAGCTCTTCCTGAAAGCTCATCCCTTGTTTCTATACCTAGTATATGGAGTAATATTTTTCCCCTACACTTTGAAGTTTGGCACTACTGGAGAAGAACTTTAAGGATTGAGCAAAATAAGGATTGGCTTGCAAAAGCAAGTTTCTTTTCTCAGAATTTATATAGATTTCTTTGTCACATTTATACTGAAACACCTCTAACAGTCTGTTCCTACAATGTAGGAAAATTTCATTTATTAAAATAACTGAGTTGAGGGATAGTAAAAGTCAGAGTTTACTTTATTAAATGAAATAGTAATACTACTTTCATGTAGATAGATATAGTTAGCATTTGCTAAATGCTTACTATATATAGATGTTATTTAAATTTTTCACATAAATTCTTTCAGTTACTATTCAAAATAACCCTGTAAAGGAACTGGAGCCCTGACTCAACCTGGGGTAGTGCAGCGGCAGTATCCAAAATTCTTATGGACATTGTTATCTACTTAGACAAACCAATGTCAGTAGCTTTTGGGGTCTCCGTGTGTACATACCACACGCATGTTAGAAGACCACCCCACAGGCATACATGCCTAACATGCCTGTGTGTCTCTGGTCTGTGTCTCACAGATGTACCTGTACCACAGGGTTCAATATCTTGTGCCATATCTGGCACTTTCCACTTTCTTCTGCTGGATTTGATTCCTCCCTAGAAGCTGTTCCTGTTTATCTCAAGTCCTCATCTACTCTCACAGGTCCTTGTAGCTCAAGGTAATCTTCCTTAATCTGTTGAAATTGACCAAGCAAGAACCATTAAGGAAAAATATTAACATAAGTTTTGCTTTAAAATTATTTTAGTGATAAAAAAAATAAACTGCCAAAAACAATTAAGCATTGTAAATTCCTCCTTGAAACAGAATTCATTTTTTAAAGTGGATATCCTAAACTGGCTGAAAGCAATTTGTTCTCTTAAGTAGGAAAGATTCATTTATATCATTCACTAGTTTAATTAGCTCCATTCCTACATAGATAAACTGCAGACTTAGCTGGGAAGTAATTAGAAATAACTGGAATTTGGAATAAGAAATGTCTGAATTTTAAACATGGTTTAGATTAAAACCCATTTTTTTTCAAGGTGGAAACAGACTTTAAAAAAACCTATGAAGAATTGTTCCCTCAGAATCCATTTCAAAGGTCTCCAAGCCTAGGTCCTTGTTCTGTGACAGGAGACTGGCAGTGACAGAGCAGTGAGGCACAAAGACATGGAATGGATGACAGCTACACAAACCATCAAGGGGAGAGAAGTGGGAAGGAAGTGGCAGACGTTAAATTGGACTGATAAACTGCTAGCTTGAGACTGAATGATTATTTTTGGACCAATGTAAAGAGGGTCTTTTCAAAGCTTGCAAATATAGATCTGAGGCATACAGCAGGGGAGGGAAGAGCAAGAGTACCAGGGACTCTGGTGATGGTTCACTGGTGATGTGGTGATGGGGATCCATGGAGCCTACACCTGAGGGGAGAAATAAAATAGCGTACAAAAACGAACAACAATGCCAGAAAACTCAATAAAAAAAGCCAAATATGCATATAGAAAAAAATTTAGTTAACCTCCCTGCTTTAAGAGTTGTGTTTCTCGTTACCTTTCCTTATGCAAAAAAAAAAAAGTGTGTGTGTGGGGGGGGAGGGTGTGTGTCTTATACTCAGTCCACAATGATGAGAGCCAAAAGCTCTAAGTTAAAAATCAACTTAGATAAATATATATTTTAGGGTTTCAATTTCTTTGCCTTTATCATGTTCCCCTCCCCTTTACATAACTGGCACAAAGTACAGTAAATTATTATACTTTTAGAAGTATCATGTGTTCAATGGAGATGATCAATTTCTAAAAGTTATCATAAAATATTTAAATGTAATTTTCCTCTCTTATTATTGCTGTCCACTAAAAACAATTTCCCCCAACTAATCTGAAAACCTCTTTATCCTTCTGCTTTTGCTCATAGCTCTTTAAGAAAAATTTTGAAAAGTCTCCACACCAATCAAAAACCTAGTTATGTTGGTGTCCAGCTCACTCTGCGCTTCCTTAGTCCCTCCCTATTAACTGTGATAATATCATGTGTTAATTAACATACTTTTCAGAAACAAAATAATACATTATCTTGATACAGGCTGAAATCATGCCCTTATTGTTTGTAAAAATTATCTCCAATTCGGGCCCTTCCTGGTGGCACAGCGGGTTAAAGCACTGCACTAAGAAGCTAAAGCCACTTCCGCATGAGTTCGATTCCCGTCTGCCCCGAAGGAGCTCCACATGGCGAGGCAGACCTCTCCTGACCCGCCCGCTGCTCCCCTCAGCAGTGTACTTTGTCAATCTGCCTGTTCTGCTTCCCGCTCTGTCTCTGGTGATTCCTCTCACCCTCCGCATCTCTGGCCTGTACCCCAGTTCTGTATGAATAAATAAATAAATCTTAAAAAAAATTATCTCCAATTCCAGAAAAAGTTGGGTACCTATTAAAATTTGAATTTGTAAAAGATAAACCAGATGATGATCTCAGGATTTATTGAAGCTTTATTTTAAAAGAAGACCAACACTATCACAATCTTGTTTAAAAACCCATATTTCTGACTTATAACATTTTACAAGAAAGATTTTAGGAACACATATACTTGAGCAGGGTACCTATACTCAAACACTAATGGAGCAGTTAAATAGAATTTGATCAGGAACATGAAAATTTACACTGATCTTGTTGAGCATAGGGAGTAGAAGTATTCAAAAGAAACCTGACGGTAACGTTCAATGAAATGTCCTTTTAAATACACATAAAGAGCATGTATATCTGTCAGGTTGGGACACTTAATAAAGATTCAAGTTTTTGATATTTACAAATGTGAAAAGTGTTTCAACTGTTTGGTTACTCTAAAAACATTTTTATGGCTTTTACTTTTACAATAAAAACTAAAGGCCACAAGTGTATTATAATTGATACATTTCCCTCCTATCTGTTACTGTAACAAGAACATGGACACAGGAGAAAGTATGAGAAACCTTTCATTCTCACAGTGCATCAGTCATGTGATGTATTTAGCAACTACTAATTTACTAAAGAGTATTGAACCACAATATTAGTATCTCAACTGCATTATCTGAGGTTACTAAATCATCTTTCTCTGAACTTACAGCAATTTTTCATTCCTACTCACCACCACTTAACTTACACTGCAGTTAATGGGGACAAACTGATATTACACAAGCGGGAAACAACAGCCACTACCCTCAACAGGGCTTATAGTTGAAGGGGAGGAAAAAAAAAACTGTAAATAAGAAACCCATAGGTAAATACGTAAGTCTTTAATAAGGGCTAAGAGTGAAAGAAGGAAAAGTATGAACAAGTTGAAGGGTATTCGGTAAGAGGGGGGACCAAGAAAGGTTTCTCAGAAGAAGTGGTGTTAAGAGGAGACTCAAGAATGAGCTGAAATTAGAAAAATGTAAAATGCAGGGTAGAAGCAACCACCTCCAGGAAGAGTGTGGTCTCTGGTCAGGGTGACTGGAGAGAGGTAGTGGAGGAAAAATGGCTAGGGCCAGGGGAACAGAAGCCTTGTGAGCTCCTAGGAAGAGGCTGGATTTTGTGGTGCAGTGGAAGCCAAGACAGCACAGAACAGGAGGAGGAGCGCTTTGCTTCACTGTTAACCTATCCTCGGAGTCCAGAACACCAACTGTATTTTGTTTGGTTTCTGTTCCTCTTGAAATGTGGAATCAAAAGAGCTGAAAAAATTGGGACGCTCTTACACACTTTCCTGCTATCAGCACATTAAAGTACAAAAACACGAACAATTTAGAGAAACAGTGAAGATCTTTCAGAAAATGTATGATCTCCGATTCAGAGGCAAACACTGTTTTGTGGCATGGGAAAGAGTGACGGGGTAACATCATTTTCCTGTAGCACTTTTCAGAAGACAGGTCAGAATCATAATGGAAATGACTCAAGATGCCACTTTTGGAAAATGGTAAACTCTCTCTGCCGTGGGAACAGACTTTATAACAGCAGCTGAGAGGTGCACTCTTGCTTTTGGTTAGAACCAGACACTGTGTTGGGATGAAGTCCAATAAAAGTCTAGGCAGGTGAGATGGCTTCTGAGTCTTCCTCTCTCAGGACTGCAAAATTCATGGAAATACAGCTCCCTTTTTTCTGGGAAAAGGAACCTGAGTTCACATTTTGTGCCTATAACCTACTAGTAATGCTTAAGTACAAAATAAACCTTTCACTGGCACATTTTCATATACCATAAAAACAAACTCTGAGGCTGTGTAATGAAAAGTAACACTAAGTATTTTATCCAGAAGCAAATAAACTTTATGAGAAAATTACGTTTTTCCCCAACAGAATATAAAAATGAAAGCCTCCACAGAATAAGACTACAATTTAATTCATCGGTGGCAGATTTTTAAGAGAGAGACATGTTCTTCCTTCCTTTCTCCCCACCCACAGACTTTGGGCCATTTCTAGACCATGTTCAGCTGACATTCTTTGAAAGGACACAACAAAAGGTGATGCATAGTCTTAGTGGGAAGACAGTGTTCCACCAGTTTTGGTAAATATTGGTCTAGACCTGAACTTTTGAATTCTCAAAGAAAGAACATGATTCACATATGCCTAAGGAAAAAGTAGATACGATGGCCAGACCTGAATGAAAGTCCAAAGGCTTAAACTTCAAATGTACAGTGTTTAAAATTTTGGCCATATATTTAATGTGTTCTCTTTCCTTTTACCATGTTTAGTCTAAGTATATGAAGTGTACGATAGCTTACTCACCAAAAGCAGGATTTATAAATAAAAGTGATTTGTTTTGAAAATCACTTCATTTTATGAAAGGAGTTGGTCTTTTTTGTGGATTTTAGGTCATTTATAAAATTGGATCAGATAACTTTTCAGAAACACATCTAATATGTCAAATGAAGTCTCACGGTAATTCATTCACGCATGCAACAAATAATGATTGAGTCCCAGCTCAGGATCAAGCACTCATGATACAGAAGTGAACAGAACAATCTAAACTTCCTACTACAACTGAGCTTGCATTCTTCTAGTTTATCCCCTTTGTTTTCATTCCTTAGTTTGGTTTTTTCAACTGTGATGATTTGTAAACCAACTTACTGCCCTTCTGACAGTTATTTTTCCTAAAAATCTAAGCCTTGAACAAATCACTTTGGACTGATTTCTTCCCCTCCCCCCACCCCCACCCCGAATATTCTTTTCCTACAAATGGAAAATAAGTCACACAGGATGGTTTCTTTAAAAACAGACATGACTGAAACTGTAAATATTTTTAGCCCTTTGTACTTTTCATCCAGCAGCATACCGAGAATAATAAAGAAACAGTTAAAAATAGCCTTTTGGTATTCTGAAAACCATTTAGATAGTTTAGCACAAACCCAGCACCTGCTTGACTTGTCTTAATCAGTGCTGTTTTTGCTAGTCATATATAAAGAAAGAAATAAAGAAAAGAAAACCCTTTCAGTTTCAGAATTTTTTGCCCTTGAAAACTAAATGCATCCCCGAACTTTCTGTGCTCGCTTGCTTGCCCTCTCTCCCTAACTTGGAAGGTAACACCTGGACTAAGTCATGACTAACTAATGAAGAGACAACTTTCCCTCAGAGCACCTCAGAGCACGTGAGAAAGAACTTCCCAAACAGGAGCCTTTACAACAAGTTTCAGGATTTTTTTTTTTTAAGACTTATTTATTTATTCATACAGAACTGGGGTACAGGCCAGAGATGCGATGCGGAAGGTGAGAGGATTCACCAGGGACAGAGAGGGGAGCCGATCAGGCAGATGGATGAAGTACACTGCTGAGGGGAACAGCGGGCGGGTCAGGAGAGGTCTGCCCCGCCATGTGGTCACCTCCGGGGCAGGCGGGGATCGAACTCATGTGGAAGTGGCTTAAGCTTCTTAGTGCAGTGCTTTAAACCCGCTGCGCCACCAGGGAGGGCCCAATTTTCAGGATCTTAATGGCAAGTTTATTTTATTCTACAATTTACAGGAGGGTAGATGAGAACACCAGGTGTAGATGTGCAGACACAGAGAAAGTGAGAGCTGTGACTCAGATACCTGTAAGATGTGTCTGCTGGGCAGGAAAGATAATCCCTAGATTTCAGAAGGACCGGAAGAAGGAGGAAGGAAAGGAAAGAGTTTATTCAGAATCTAGTGTGTTCTACTTCTTGTGGTCGGCTCCATTCAGTTAACTACGATTACTGCAGCACTATGTTGTCACGAAACTGAAATAGCCAGTCTGGACAAACCTAGCAATCAAAGTATTTTAAAATCAAATGATGGTGAGGTGCTCATTTTAAGACTGCACAGATATTCTTGTTTAATAATACAAAGATTAACATTACTTGGTGCTAGCTTTTTCCCTCCAGCCAAATCAGATGAGGACTTTATAACATCACCTGCCATAATCCAAATTCCTTGGAATATGAGGTCTCTGACCTGAGCCAAAGAGAGGCAGTAAAAAAATATGTGTTAAAAGGACACAGCTAAGGCAGAGTTTCACGGTGACTGTATGACGTAAGAGAGACAATTTCAAGGGTGAAAAGGAGAATGTCATCAACTACTACAGGATACAAGAGCGAGTTAGGACAGTACTGAGCAGGTTAGGACAGTCCAAGACTATGGTCAATCATCTGCAATCAGGAGCCCACAGGTAAGGGCCCCACAGGAAAGGTTATAACCAAGCTCCAGAGGGAACCATTGATAATTTGGGGAGTGCTAAAATCCCCAATGATGAGGAAATGCTAAAAAATCTAAATATTTTACTTACTTTAATTTTTAAAATCCCTTTCCTTAAAAGTAAAATTTGGAGGGGCCTCCCTGGTGGAGCAGCAGATGAAAGCACAGCACTAAGAAATTGAATGAAGCCTCTTCAGCATGAGTTCAATCCCTGCCCAGAGGTGATCCACATGGCAAGGAAAACTTCTCCTGGCCTGCCCGCTGCTCCCCTCAGCAGTGTACTTCATCAGTTCTACCTGTTCTGCCCCCCACTATCTCTGGTGAATCCTCACCACCCCTGCACCTCTGGCCTGTACCCCAGTTCTGTATGCATAAATAAATCTTAAAAAAAAATAAGTGGATATCAACCAGGACAGTCTGTATTTCACTCATTTTTACCAATGATGAAACAAAGATCCAGAAAATATGATGACAGAAGCAGAATTCCAAAGTAAGTCACAATGAATATGACCAAGTTTATGAGGATGCAGTGTAAAGCGCTGGAGCTTATTCCATGGAGAGTGTGATGGGCCCACTAAAATGCCGCTTTGGGCTGCACTGATAAGACACTGATCTCAAAGACAGAGAAGTAAAAAAAAAGTCCTACTGTACTTGGCCTCAGTCAAACTACTCGTGGAGAACAGCTTTGGATTTAGCTCACTGTTTTTAATTTCAAGGTGGGCTTACATGACCTGAGGGATGATATACCTGGCGCACTTGCTTGGCCTCCCCACAGTGTTTAGCACCCTCAGTCATCCCTTCTTCTGAAAATTCCTGCTTTGGGTCTTGGGACACCCTATTCTTAGGTTTTCCTCCCTTCTCTCTAGATGATTCTTTCGAAGACTTCCTTTTCATTTCTTTTTCATTTTTTTAAAGATTTATTTATGCTTACAGAACGGGGTACAGGCCAGAGATGTGGGGGGTGAGAGGGTTCACCAGAGATAGAGTGGGGAACAGAACAGCCAGATCAACTGAAATACACTGCCGAGGGGAACAGTAGGAGGGTCAAGAGAGGTCTGCCTCACCATGTGGGTCAGCTCTCTGGCCAGGGAGTGAACTTGTGCTGCAGTGGCTTTAAAGAGCTTCACAGTGTTGTGCTTTAACCTGCTGCGCCACCAGGGAGAGCCCTCATTAACTATTTTTTAAATGCCCACTTCCTAGAGTTTCTGTCATCGGTTCTCCATTCTGTCTCTCATCTTAACTTCAATCTCCCAGTTGCATGACTTGACTGAGCAGTCACCCTAACCTGAGAGTTATTCTCAACTGTTTCCCTGCTCTTGATACTTACACAGTTACCAAGTTCACTACTTCCAAACTAGCTCTCAGCACCAGCACCAGCACCTGCTGACCTCCATCCCAACTGTCACATGCATCCATTCTCCCATGAACTGCTACAGAAGTGCAGGAACGCTGCGCATGGGTTCTTTCACTGTTAGTTGACACAGAGCTGTAAGACAATACTTCCGCAGCACAAATTTGGTGATGAAATATCTTCATTAAAATTCCAGAGGTGGGCCGTCACTGCTGAGAGGATGAAGACTAATCCCCTTAGAAAAGCATGTACAATGCTTCATAATCAGGCTCCCATCTATGTCTTATTCTGATCTTCCTCTATTACTCTGTCCACATCCCCAAGCTGTCATCATACTGAATGATCTGAAATTCAGACAAAGTGACCAGTGATATGTGTTTCTATGGCTTTGTATTCCGCCTTTCACCTTGAATGTTCCTCCTCCTACCCTTGTCCTTCTTACTAGGGGAACCCACACATTCTTTCCACATGCAGTGTGGAACCCACAAATACAGCGGTACCTTTACCAACCCACCTTTCTGTGGAGTCCCTGTCCATGCCTACATCCCTATCTCCAGTCCACTGCAGTGGTTCCTGTTCAGTTATACCTGTCCATAGCATGTGCCCCATGATTCCAGGTCTGCAATCTCAGCCTGTTCCATTGTGGACAGCACTGACACAAAGTGGGCAGTGAATGAATGTTTGCTGACTGAAAGAACAAGTGACCTACAAATCCAATTTTCCATTTTGAGTTTGGCTTCATTAAATTTGCCTCGTAACCAAATCCTCACAGTGACCGAAAAGCACCACTCACGCACATAGTGAGACCAGTCAATACTGCACGCGCATTCTAGTGGTCAAGTTGAAGCAGAGACACCTTCCATTTACATGTGAAAAGTAAGCACTGGCCATGAGAGAAAGATTAAAATATTCCTGGTAAGACTGCTGCAAAGATAGCTCAAGGGCTAGTATTCCAAGGAACAGGAATTCCTTCTTAGCAACCATAAGAACTAGAGTTCACATTTCACACAGAACTTTGTTAATACAAATTGGAAACAGGAGACAGTTCCGTTAGGCAAAGGGAAGCATGGCTTTGATACACAAGCAATGACACATGTATTTTACATTGAATGCTGTTGTAATCTGCTTACATAGTAGAGTACAAAAAATATTTTAAAAGTCGTAGCTTGCAAATTTGGTATGTAAATAGGAATTTAAAATTAGAAATCTCCATGGCCACTGAATACTAAAAGAGTAAAAGGAAAAAGGAAATGAAAGATAAAGTACAGTTTCAAACTCTGTGGGATGCATCCCCCTCCCGCCTGATCAGTGGGAGGACAAGCATCACATTTAAATTGTAGGTAAACACAAATGTTTATTGAAAATGGAAACTTTTCATGAAAAATCACAGGTCAAACATCTCTATAACATTTACTGCTACAGGAAACACTTTTTTCCCCATTTTTGACGTGATGATACATGATGTGCTTACTCAGAAAGACAGCTTAATATGGTTTCCATCCCAAAGCTTAGTGAAAATAGCTTTTTTAACATTTGAAAAATAAACCCCAAACACGGCTCTCATAAAATATTAAATCCTGCCAAAGATGGATGTTTTCAGGGAAACAGTCCAAAAAAAGCTTTTAATTTATTTAATGTTCTATGAGCTAATGGTATCAAGAAAATGTGTATCTTTGTCTTAAAATACACAAATCAGGGATGCTTATGTCCACCATCCACTTGACTTAGTCCCTGCTGTTCAGCTTTGTAAGAGTAGCATTTTTCTTGGAGCTTACTCCAAGACCTAAATCTGCAAAAAGTCTGTGATGACATCAAGCTTAACATTTTGCCAGGTTGGTTAAATTATTTCTCAAAAGAGTGCACTATTGTATATCAGCTTTTACTCAACTCTAAATGTCAGGAAAGGACTTTCATGTTTACTTGAACTATCTATTAGTAAACATTTTTTACTATAATAACTGAAGGTCCCATGTCCTCAATATACCAGCAAATTCCCTCGAACACTTGTTCATAACCACAAGTCTAAGTAGATGTGGTCTCTCAGGCCTTACATTGATGGCACTAAAGAAATGTATGTGCAGACTGAAAAACTTGTAACCTTGGCCAAAATTTTAAACCACTCAGAGCACCAGGAGAAATTCCTTGAACCAAATAAATATTTGAGGAAAATTCTAGAACAATTATATGGTTCATTGATATATAAAAATTTTATCCTTTAATAAATAAAATAGGAATTATTCCTAATAGGTATTTCCAAACAGAAATTATCTTTCTAACATTCTTTTCTTTATACTTTGAAAATTCTATCTCAGCACTGTTCAATCTTTCTTTTTTACTTTTGCTCTATGACTGAAGTTTTCAAGTAAGAGTTCCTTTGGAATCGTATTGTGGTCAGTTTCTTATTTTTCATTTAGGGATTGAAGCATTAAAGGGTAAACATCATGAAGTCTGCAACTTAGTTTCAAGTGGTTCTAAATAAAATAAGGAAGCCCTCTCCCCAACATATATACAAAAAAACTACCCACTGAGAGATATAGTAATAAATGTTAATAATTGGTGAGTGTAAATTTTGGATATGGAAGTGTTCCTTTAGTATTTCATCTCTCTGGATTTGAATTTTTAGAATGAAAAAAAAAAAGGTTTAAATGTGTACCAGCTTTTCAAATTGTAGATGTACGTCTTTTATCACAAATCCAACCTTACGCGACTTTGTACTAAAGAAAGGTCAGAACTAACAACAGACACAGTGGATTACCTTCTATAGATACGACCTTGACTCAGGTTATAGGTCCTGGATGATTTGGGTCCCTGATGGATGTGAAGAGGCATCAAGAACAATCAGTCACTTTCCTCCTGAAGTCCCCAAAAGATGACACTGAGGGTTTCAAGATCCCGCCCTTCCCATGAGATTCCATTTCACTAGCCTCTTGCCAGTGTCTACTGGTGGTCCCCTGGGACATGTGTGGGGGCTCAATGAGGCTGTGAGGGGAGATTCACGGCACATTCATGAGATAAACTTACCAAATAAACATTCTGTTAAGTTAAAATATAAGGAATATACATATTTTCAAATGCTTTCAAAATTTCACCTGGATCCAAAATGCTTTTACAAATATTTATATGCAAATATAAGGTGAATGATTTGCTAGTATAATCATAGAGATTTGGTCAGAGATGATAACTAAAAGCATGCCTCATTTCTGACAAAACATGAACGTTCTCCGAGTATACCAGCACTGGTGACTAGAAAACATTTTAAATACTTCCTCAGATGTAGTGAGCTACCCAGTTCTCAGAAGGTCCTCGTTACACCGTTGAGAAGAAGGACAGCAGAAAAAAATTTCTTCTCTCCTCAACTACTTTTTCCCTAAAATTACTTCTCGTTTGACTTAAAACAGGATTTCTAAATAACAGCACCTAGGTAGTACTCAAAACAGGGTACCCTAAGTGATCATTTTCAAAGACGAGACAGAAGTGTCAGCTCTGCAAGACGGATGATTTTACCATCCACGTAGTTTCTTTGGGATGCAAGAATTTGATATAAATGTAACTTTTACAACTGTACTTGTGCTAACCTAATGCTAAATTCCAAACTCACACAATATCACCATCTTAGCCACTGTCTAAGTATCCTGAACATGGCTGTCTTTTAATTAGCTTGATGTGTCTATAGTAATAAACACAAAGCTACAGAACAACTCAATACACCCAGGTGAAATCTGTACCACCTAAAGCAGTTTAGACGCAGTGTCATCAACTAGATGGCACTTTCCCAATGAGAAATACTAATTACAAGGTAAGGATCTCTCTATCTGTACTGAGGATGGCAGATATGTTGCTAGGAATTTTGATGTGCATATTGCCTTACTTTTGTGAAGCAGGTAATATTAAAAACACTGGCCAGAAGAGGTTAACAATGCTCTGAGAAGGGAAATAAAATTTTATTAAGTACTACCAGGGTAGCAGTGTTACAGACTGTACATCTCACTAAGCGCTGATACAATTCTATGCTTAGGTATCAGTAACCCCATTCTATAGAGAAGAAAATAGGGAACTACGGAAGTGGCTGACCTGAGGCCTGACCCACTGACCAAGTACAACACGGGCCAATTTCCTCCTCTGGTCATCACATATCACGAGCTCCAAGCCAGATGCTGGAGGCAGAGGTAAGCTCCAAAAAGGAACTCTTGTGGCAATCATCTAGTCCCTGTGCCCATTAGGGTGAGAGCAACCAGTGTCCTGTAGGCACTGGGGTGGGGAGGGAGAATAAGCAATCATGCACTAGCATGGAAAATAAGTTCCTTTTTAAATCTAGAGGCTATAATCTGGAGTTTTTGTGTTCAGGCTTAACCCAGATCTTAAAGCCAAATGAACACAAATCCCCAAGTGAACCTTACTGACTCAGCCTTCTGAAGATCCTGTATGATCAATCACTAAAGGTAGGAAATGACCAATCACTAAAAGATAGGAAAGTTCTAGAAGAGTCTGTGGAGGGCTCTTCTCAGCTGCCTTCTTTCTCATCCCTCTGTATGACTAACCTGGGGTCTACATTTACATGTGTGAGTACTCACAATAGTCAGAGATGGAAACTACCCGAATGTCTAACAACTGAAAAATGGATAAACAAATTGTGGTATGTTTGTGGTATACAATGGAATATCATCCAGTCATAAGGAGGACTAAAGTACTGATACAGGCTACAATGTGGATGAACCTCAAGAATATGGTAAATGATAAAAGTCAGACAAAAAAATTACATATGATACCATATATATGAAAAATCTAGAAAAAAATAAATGCATAAAAGCAGAGAGCAGTTCCCAGGAGATAAGGAATAAGGGGACTGGGGAGGAAGTGTAATAGGCACAGGGTTTCCTGTGAGTTGATGAAAATGTTTCAAACTTGATGGAAGTGACAGCTATACACTAAGTTCTATATTTTAAGAATGTTAGTTTCTTGTGATGTGAATTTAATTCAATAAGAAAAAAAGCACATGTGTTATTCACAGTGGAATATTACTCAGCAACCAAAAAAACCCCAAAAAACAAAAAACAAAAACAGCACATTCCTTTTGCAGCAACAAGGATCGAGCTGGAAAAGATCATGCTTAGTGAAATAAGCCAGAAAGAAGAGGAAAAATACCGGATTGTTTCACTCATAGAGGGAGTAATGGTGAACAACTACATACCAGAGACATTATATGGGGGTGGGATGGAGAATGGGATCAAAAATGGGGGGAGGGGAGTTCACTGGACTATGGTGATGGCACATGGGTGATTTGGTGATGGGAAGCCCACGGGGATTACAACTGAGATGGAGAAAGGCACAAAATGATATAAAAATAAACTATTATATTATTTAAAAAAAAGTACATGTGTGAAGATACACTCCTAGGGCAGTGTGTACTGCATGTCAAGCCATAAAGCTGCCCCACCCAGGGCCCTTTTTACATTACACACAAATAGACAGAGACGGATTTCCTGTAAGTAAGCTGATCTTAAAGAAAAAAAAAAGTCAGAGAAAGAAAATGAGAACTAAGCCATCTCAAACAAAACAAACAAAACTCAATACTATATTGTTGTCATCTTTCACTCTCTGTCCCATTAAAACAATCAGAAACCCCATCATTAAGTAGACCACATAGAGAAAAACTGGTACTTAAAAGGTACAATAAAAGGAAATTTGTTGGGGTTTGTGCCCTTCCCCAACTAAAGAAAGCTCTAACATGAAAGGAGACACAATATTGATGGTAGTTGGGTGTATTTCAAAATAATACAAACAAGGTGCTAACTTCTCACCTATTAAAGTGAGAGGAAAAATTTTTAAAAGACTTCTAACCTCTGGCAGTGTTAAGATGACCAGGTGGTGGGATTTTTGCTGGTGGGATTCTATAATGAAGCAACTTTTTAGGAACATCATCTGACATTCCTCTGACTCACCTTCTGGATATCTATCCTTCAAGTACCAAAGTAGATACTGAAAAATACATGTACAGCACACCTCGTTTTATCACAATAAGGTTTACTGCACTTTTTAGCTCTGTGTCAAGTGAGTGAATCAGCAACACTGTTCCAACAGCATGAGTTCACTTTGCTCTTCATTTTTTAGCAACAAAATATTTTTAAATTAATGTATATATTTTGTTTTTTAGACACTGTGATACTACACACTTTAAACTACAGCACAGTGTAAACATGATATACACACTGAGGAAGAAAAAAAATGCATGCAACTCATTTTACTATGGTGGTCTGCCCACAAACATATAACATCTCTAAGGTCTGCCTGTGTGGGGATGTAACTAGAGTGTTGTTAGGAAGGGGAAAAATCTAGAACACTCTTAAGTAGTTAATCAACTGAGAATAATAGAATGAACTATGGTACAATTGAAGCTTTAGGAGGCATTAAATTATATTTGTTGATAAGAAAGAATGTTGGGATAAAATATCAAGTACGAAAATAAGTTACAGAGTACTGGTTATGATTCCATGGTTGTCTAGGAGGAAAATAACCTTGCAGCCCTGTGTGTGTATGACTGTGCATATATGTTTGTATATACATGGAAACACGTAATACATGTATATGTATTAGATATGGAAAAGGCAAAGAATTTTAAAAAATGGGAGAAAGACAAGTTTTTCAAGATTCACCTTTTTATTATATTGTTTGAAACTATCATAGATTATCCAGTGACTTTTTTTAAGTAGAAAAAGGAAAAAATAATCATTTTTACAGACATATACACACACATAGCTACAAGGTCATTTTTCTCCTACTTGACTGACGAATGATAAACATATGTGCAAGAAATGGAAAGGTGACACATTCCCATAAAACCTTTTTCGAGTGTAGGTCCTGAAGTTAGTAAGGGCTCATCTTCAGCCTCCGCACCTGTCTAGGTCCTACCCAGACACTGTGACTCAACATGTTACCTTCAGACCAGCCCCACACAATGAAGACACTGCATAGAGACATCTGAGACTTTCATATTTTATAGCAGTATGCCCGAGCAGTTTTATCTTTGGGTAGAATAATTTTTAAACATTTTAATATTTCTGTCTTTTTCAAACAATTCATTTTTATTGAATTTTATAAAAATATCAATCCATGGCATATTGGAAATGAAAAACCAAAACTGGGCCTTCATGCAAAACAGAGAAGTACAATTTTAAACAATGAGAGTGAATGTTCATAATGACAAATACAGTAATCTATTATGTTACTTAAATAACAGAAGATTAAACTTGATTAAATATATTTGAACTATGTTCATATATTTATCCTCTTGGAAAGAGATTCCTGAAAGATGAGAGAAAAATTTATAATCAGAACAGATAACTGATCTGGTTCGCCTCTAGATTGATTATATTTACAAGTAAAGGCTTAAAAGAACTGGAGAATCAACGAAACAACAGACAATTCCAAGAAACAACTACCAAGAGTTCAACTAAACACACTTTAACTACTGCCAAAACTGTAGTAAAAAAAAAAGTTAACTTGACTTTCATTTCCCGCCCCTCAACCCCATACTTCTGAGTCAAGATGCTAATGATGACACAAGGCTGGCAGGCAGAAAAGAGAAGCAAAGGTCCTTGATGGGTGGGAAGTGGAGGTCTCACTTTCCTGAACTGACTCTGAAGTTTCACTCCCCAGTACTCTCTCTATGCTGCAGGAGGGACAGAAAGCATGTATATAAAATATATTTGAACTATGTTCATATATTTATCCCCTTGAAAAGAGATTTCTGAAAGATGAGAGAAAAACTTATAATCAGAACAGATAACTAATCTGGTTCTCCTCTAGACTGATTATATTTACAAGTAAAGACTTACAAGAACTGGAGAATCAACGAATCACCAGGCAATTCCAAGAATTGTCCCTAAGTCTTTGAAGCTTTCTAGATGGAGATATGTCTTCTAAGATCAGAATGCACCAAGTTACAGTTACTGAGAAAAACTGGCTGGTGTAATAAAGAACCAAACAGGCCTCTGCCAAGAGCTAAAAAAAAAAAAAAAGGATCACTTGTAAATGCAAATTTCTTCTCCCTAAAATTTAAAATCTAATGCTAAAAGTGAGGTGCATTTCCAAATCTGGCAGCTTAAATAAAAATAACTGTGAGTGCTACTGTGGTGGGATGAAATGCTTACAAGTCACAGCTGTGGTGCTGAAAGAAAGAAATCCTGGAAACAGGGAAATCTCACCAAAGGGTAAGCAGGCATTGGAATATCTATGACACATTCTGGTATTGTGAGGATTTCTGAGAAGTGGAGGGGGGGGGAGTGGAATTCAGGTTATTTTCATATCAGTTGTATTTTACGTGACAAGTCCCCCCCACCCCACCCCACCCCCAAGGAAAAGAGCCTATGTGTGGCAGTGCTAAAAGATGGTTTGGATTCCTTGTAACAATCAGTGTATTCAGAAGAGGTTTAGAAATAAAAACAAACAAAAAACGCAGCCCTGGGACAGGAGGGCTAGAGAGCCCAGAGGTAGGATAGGGGCCATGGCAGGCAGGTAGGTGAACTTGCAAAGCAGATTCCTAGCCTATGGTCTTCTGCCTCACCTGCTCATTGACTTGGCCCCAAAATGACATCTTTAGTAGGTGGTGATCAATTAAACACCTCCACAGTCAGAACATGGGAGCTGTGTGAACGAAGGCACAGAAGAGTGTAGCTATCACAGATCCGTTCAACAAAATGCAGCATTAAGCAACCAATGGGTATTTGCTAAATTCCAACTCTGCTTGGCAATGAGCTACCAAGTCCATTTAGGGCTTACAAAGGGTTCACTGACAAAGAACATGGCAACACCAAAGCTATCAGTCCATGGATTTCCCCTCCCCGGTCCACCACACCTGCATGGATGCAGAGTACAAATGGCTTTCTCTGTCAATCCGCTGCCCCCTTCTCACTCTGTGACCCTTGACCTCTGCAGCATCAACACTGCTCAGTGCTTTTGGCAGTCTCTTTTAATTCTTTCTTCTTGGAAAGAGTTCCTGATTCCTACGTGGTTATGGTTCCCTTTTCCTTTTACATCTTTCTCTGCTTCCTCACAAAAGCAGTTCTTCACTCACCCCTGCCCCCACCCTTCACAAAAAGGGTCCTGGAGTTCTCCACTCACCCCTGCCCCCGCCCCATCCTGCTTCTCACCATCAGTTTCCAGGGCATCAGCTCTTTTTGACAGATAGCTCCAAACCATCCATATCCCTCTTCTGGACTCTTTTCCTTTATATGCAAGTGTCCACTTTTCTCCCCCAATATATTTAACTCACTCAAAACCTTCATTTTTTTGCCCTGGCGCCAGTGCCCTATATAAAAGATATAGGCCTCATTCATTTTTCAACAGCAAATTGCCCTCCAAGCTACCCACTCTCCAAATCTTAGAGCCTTGTCTTCAAATTCAATGTTAATCACTCAAGTCACTTTGTTTCTTTAAATCATACCTGTCTCTTGCGACCCTCTTGCCCCTCCCAGACGAGATAGCTCAGAGTGACTGCTTCTCCTCTGCTTTCCTAATGTTTCCTCATCCCAAACTGGTTAACCTGTTGCTGCCAATTTGATCTTTCAATCACCACCTCTGCCATTTTGATCAGCTCATCACTGTCCCCAGCAAGTCAGGAACTCTTACCTGGCACCACCCCGCCAAGTCCCTTACATTTCTTTGTAATGAGGGGTAGGAAGAGCAGTGTCACCCAGAAGAGCTCAAACTCCAGGGCATCATGGTCTGACTTTGAATACAAGTGTTACCATCTAACTTCTGTGCCTCCGTCCCCCCATCCCTAACACAGAGGGTTGCTGTGAAGATAGGATTAGTTAAAAGATGTCAGAGGATTTGGAATCGTGCCTAGCACAGTGAGTATGTGTTATGTGTTCAATTCAGATGGCTCCTGGCTATCTGGACTTCCTCCATGTCTCTTCAACATATGTCCACACATCCTCCCTTGTCACCAGTCCTGCCCTCATTCAGCATCCACCGTGCAGAAAGTTCCTTCTCCTCCTGGCTGCTCTATCCAAACTACTGTTAAAGCTCAGGTCCAACTGCAACCCAGTCATGAGTCTTCTCTGCCTACTCTGGTTGCACCCCATCGCTCCTGCCTCTGAACCTCAGCAATACTTTTCAGGAGTCCCTAAGTCAGTGTTCTTCAAATTACAAAGTGCAAGGGGCAGCCCACACAACAACACACTGGTGCTGGAGCTGGTGGCCTCACTCTAGCAAGATCTCCCCTAAGTGTGTGCTTCGTGTCTTTAAGCCTCAGTTTCTTTCTTTGAAATATTACCCCACGTATACGATTTTCTCAAGACTCAGTGAGATCCTATAAAGCTCCTATCACTTCATCATGCATCTTACTAAGGGCTGGTTCCCTTTCAGTGAGACTGTAAACCCCCTAAGGGCAGCTCATGTTTCTCCCAGACCCAAGGACAGCACTAAGCAGAAATTAAAAAAAAACATGTAGGTGAATGGCAGGCCAAGGAAATGAATCCTTGCCAGGTCTCATTATTCTAGGACGGTATTCTGAAATAGGCTTTCCATATCGCTTCTAAATAGCTGGTAATGCCTTCCATCATAAAATGCCTTTTAACATACTCAATCCACCAAGAACATAAATGGATTTTATTTTTATTCTATTGAGGGAATCTATTATCCACCTAACCTTTATCTAACTTTTTATGATATTAGGATTTTTTTAGGACTCATTTTCACAAAATCCAGAAGGTCCACAGCCAAAAATGAAAAAGAAATTGCAACACAAAGTAATTTGAAAGATTTTTCATACCTAAAAAGGGAATTTTTAACCACAACCTTAGTCATAAACCTTCAACAGGCAAATCAGAAGCAGTGAACGATAAAGTACCAAGGGGAGAATGAGGCTGAAGTGTGACTTGGGTTCAGGCAGTGGGTTACAGCACTCAGGAGGAGCTGACGGAAGTGGGTGCTGTACCTTTATCACGGCCGCCCCCACCTGACCACCTGTAGCAGCCTCAGAGGAAGCAGACAACCCCCACATACTTTCCAGCTGCATCGCAGCAGCCACAAAGTACGCACACACAATCAGCCAACGTATAAAATTATATCAGAAGCACTGATGTGAAAGGGGGAAAATCTTCAACACATGATGAGTAACTTGTGTTATTTAGATTTTGCCACCAAGACCTGAAGCTAAGCTAAGGGGAGACCCCTCTAAATACACCCACACAACTTGGGTAATTAATTGACTGTGCAACTGCACAATCTTAACATCAAATATTTGGGGCACTAAATGAGTGAAGCAGCAAATCCTTGGGGATGGCGTGGAGAATGGTACCACAGAGTGTTCAATGAGAAATGGACATATGTCAGGAAATGCAAGAACAGGGGGGACTGTTCCCTGGTACTGAAGCAGGGAAAGAAAGGCTGCCATGGCCTATCACCCTCACACTGTCCTAAAGATAAAAAGGTTGGACCTACTGAATGAATGTACTTCGCACAGCTGGAGCAGTGTTCTCTGAGGAGGCCACTTTAGAAATGCATACTAAGTAGGGAAAAAAAAAAACAGGAAAAAATATGAGAGCCACTGTTTATAAGTCATTTTTAAAACTTTGCTTTGTTCCACTTGAATAATGTTTAATCGCCATTTTAAACAGTTAAATTAAAATGCACCTGCACTGTAAATCGTGAGTGAACACACCTGCTCTTCAAATATGACTTGAAAATAATTTGATCTCCCCCCCCATGTTCTCACTTTATATTTAATTTGGAAAATGAGAAGAAAAAGGACTAAGCTCAAATTCTGACCTTTAACTTAGAATCCTAAAGAAATCGCCCATCAGCATTAAGAACACATACCCATATATGTTCTTTTAAGCATACACCCACAATCCAAAATGCAATCAGTCTGCAGGATGGAGTTATCACATCACTGACACCCCAATAATGAACAGGGGCTTTCTATAAATGCAACGCATGTTCACCCCAGCAATACATGTTCAAAACCTTTAGTGTGTAAGAGCTATCTCCTAAGAAATGACATAGTCGCCACTCTAAAATAGTCTTAATTTACCACTAACAATAACAACAATGCTCTTTGTCCACTGGGCCAAAGAAACCATCAGAGTATTTAAACACATGTTTCCATTTCCCATCTAACTTGCCTATGGCCATCCTGAGTGAGAGCACAAAAAAAAAAAAAAAAAGCAGAATTTCTTCCTCTGCCCAGTCTGCTTAAGTTCCACAACTCTTAAAAGTCTAAATATAAAATATACATCTTTAAATGATCATCATTAGTGTTAATAGCTTCGAAGGTAGACACTGGAGTCTTCAGTAGTGGCAAATCCTAGAATTGCACTTCCTTCAGACAGGATGCCTCTGGATAATTGTCTGCCTTAACATTATTTTCTAAAAACAGGTTAGGGAATCTATAATTGCCTTCTTTGCAAGAACGCAGATTTGATTGCCTGCAATTTACCCAAACAAAAGAGGGAGGGATGGAAAAAAGCACAGTGAAATTTTGAGGACTGTAGCTTTCCTTATGGATTTTGGGATGCAATTTCCCACCATGTACCCCCACTACTCCCTCATTCCCCAATAAATACAAGCCCAGTTCCTCATCCTTTATTTACCCGGGTCTAATACATACCCTGGTAACAATCTTGTCTTAGCTTTCCACTGTCATCTGCTAGGATTTCTTATGGAGAAAAATGTATAACTGTAAGAGAAAACTGAGCCATCCAAATTCAATATTTCAGTTATCTCAAAGCTTTCAACCTCCATCTAGATAAATGAATTTACTATTTCCTCATTATTCCCTCCTCCAAAAATGTATAAAGGCAGTAGAGTTCACCTCCAGTAGATTCTTTTGTCATAATGACTGCTTTAACACTTACTTTGATACAGCAGTTGAGGCATCCAAAAGTCTGAAGATGTTTAACTTCTTTTCTTCAAGAGGGTACCACAAAGTCAAAGTTCACCCTCATCCACAAGACAATTTAGTAATGAAGCAGCTCTTAAATATATCACCAACAGAAATGCCAAATGTGTTCACCAAAGATAAGTTCTTGGATGTTCAGCAGTAGTTGTGTTCATAATGGCTAACACTTAAAACCTGACAAATGAATAAACAATAATATCTACACACGCTGGAAAACTGTACAGCACTGAAAAATCGAAAGCCTCTGTGCAACAATATGAATGGACTTCATAAGTATTTATTGAATGAAAAAAGTCAGACATAAAATATATGCTATAAGACCATTTATGTAAAATTCAGAAACAGGCAAAGCAAATCCATGCTTTTGAAAGTCACATAGTTACTCAAAGGAGGCAGGAGAGATTTTTAGGTTAGTAATGATAATGTCCTAGGTCTTAATCTGGAAGCTAATTACATCAAAGTTCACTTTGTGAAAATTCACCAGCATGATGAATATCTGTGACATGTATACTTGTCTGAACATATAAATGAATTTAAAAATAAAATACTCTTTTCTCAAGAAACAAACTTAGAGGTGTGAAAATTAAATAGACCTCAAGAGCTGAATTCAAATTCCAGATTTACCATCTATTATGCAAACTCTGCTTCTCTACTTTCATGTCTATAAAATGGAGCAAACAACAAAGATGAGACAACATAACACAATGCATTTAGCAAAAAAGGGATACACAGTTGTTGTATCACTATTGCCAGAAATATTCAATGATATTGTACTTATCCAGCAGTAAGTTTAGGATTGTATATAATTGTTAAGATAAATGTAACTGGTTAGACAGTATTACCAATTTTGCTATTTAAAGAACGTCCTAACAATTAAAGATAAACAGCATTTATTCGACTTAGACCTACAGGCCTACATATGCTGACTCACCTATCTCACTGACCTCTTATCTCGTGCTTTCCTGTCTTTTCACTCAAGTCTTCCTTCCTAACCAGCCATGCCCCATTCCCTCTGCCAACTCCTACCTACTCTACAGTGCCTCATCAAGTCACACCTACAATGGGGGATCCCTCTAGACCACAGTGACCTTTTTTACTTTCTTTCATTTGTCATTAGTGCTCCTATGATGTGCTTGTGACACTGTTGGGTCAGAGCACTGAGCAGCTATTTCTCTCTCACCCATGATTTAACAAGTCACGTGCACTTACCTTGCTTCCCTGGTAGGTGATATTTTTTCCCATAAAGCCAGGGAATTTTGTAATATTTATTTAGATCCCCTCTCAATGCTCTCTGTACATTGTAGATATTAAATGTTTGCTCTATCAATGCCCTTTTTGTAGGTTCAAGGAAGCAGGCACATCGCTGAAAGTAGGGCAAAGGTGCAAACTGGGATTTCTTTGGGTAAGTGGGTTCTGTCAATGACATGTCATCTCTAAACTCTGTCAAGCTGTGTTGCCTTTTCTCTAAGAGCTCTCAATCACTCTATACTTTAAAGTCTAGACAACCTAGCACTTTCAAATGGAAATATAATGTGACCCACATATGTAATTTTCATTTTCTTGTTAACTACACATTTTAAAAGAAAAAAACAGCTAGTTTTAATATTTTACATACCTTTAACATGTAGCCAACATAAAAGTGATTGAAATATTCTCTGTCCTTTACTGTACACGAAATCTTTAAAATCCAGTGTATATTCACACACATCATTCACAGCACGACTTAATGCAGACATGCTACATTTCAAGTGCTCAAAAGTCACATGTAGCTAGTGGCTACTGATTTACAGCACAAGCTAGAGTCTATATCAGAACATGTGCTTTCAAAACATTCTGAAAAAACTAATACCAGGAAAACTCTACAGGAATACGCAGTAAGCTCCCGATAGCTTCCTTTTAAAAATTGATGACTACAATTCAAGCAATAATTTTTTTAACACTAAGTTCAACAACAATCTCATAGTATCTCCTCAAATCTTAAAATAATGCTACAAGTTTGTAAATACTGGGATTGTCTTATTCATTTTATGCCCTTCCTAAAGTGTTTTGCATACAGAAAGTCTTCAACATAAATTTACAATGAATAAATGAATGAATGAATAAGCAAGTAAATAATCTGAAAGAAAAAGTCTAGCCTTCTACCTCACAGTCAATCACTAACATGATGGAGTATGGTGACATTTGTTCACAATCATTTGTAGATTAAGAAATCAAAACCTGACATAAAGATATGGAAAGACATTCACTTTCATGGATGGGGAGAATCAGTATAATCAAAATGACTATTCTACCAAAAGAAATATGTATTTAATACAATCCCTACTAAAATAACAACAATCTTCAAGGAAATTGAGAAAAAAAATAAAATTTCTACAGAACCATAAAAGGCCTTGAATAGCAAAAACATATCCCGAGAAAATAGGGGAAGAATTGAGCATCACATCACCTGACTTTAAATAACAGTTTTTTAAAAATAAAATATGGATTGGAATAAAAATAGACACAATTATCAGTGGAACAGAATCAGAAGCCCAGAAATAATCCATGTATATACCACTCCTTAGTTCATGATAAAAGAGTCACAGCCATGGAGCAGGAAAAAATTTCTTTTACAAATGGTGCTGGGATGTCTGGAATACCATACATCAATGAAGTAGGATCATGCTCTAACTCCAGGCATAAAAAACAAATTCCAAATGGATTAAATACTTAGATATAATTTCTTTAACAATAAAGCATATAAGAAAATGTGGGCAATATGTTCCATGACATCAATGACAAAACTTTTTAGACACTCAACCTCTGTGGCGAAGGAAATAAAAGCAAAGATAAACAATTGGGATTACCTAAAATTAAAAGGCTTTTTACACAGGGAAAGAAAAATAAGCAGCTTAAAAAGATATTGTACTGAATGGAGAAAATATTCACACAGTAACAAAAACAACAAGGGATATATGGCCAGGATATACAAAAAACTTATTCAGTTTAACAGTAAAACAAACCACTCAAATTAATAAATGGGCAGCAGGTCTGAATAGACACGGCACCAAAAAGGATATTCAGAATATCAATAGATATATCACTGCTTTTAATAAGGGAAATGCAGGTCAAAATCACAATGAGATATCATCTCACATACATGAGAATGGCAGATAAGGAAAACAAAATCCCAACAAGAAGAAGAAGAGGAACTCTATTAAATAAATTGGTACAGCCATTTTGGAAATTAACATGGCTTTACCTTTAAAAACTGAAAATGGAACTTTCATACAACTCAGTGATCCCATTCTTGCACATCTATCTAAAGAACTTGAAACCATCAACTCAAAAAATTATGCATTCTACAATGTTTGTCATAGCATTATTTACAATAGTGAGAACACCTAGGCAACCTCATCAGAGGACTGAATAAAAAGGTGATATTCACACAATGGAATACTACTCAGCCGAAACAAAGACAAAATATTGACATTTAGAACAAAGTGGAAGGAAGTTGAGGGAATTATGTATAGTAAGGCAAGTCAGACCAACAAAGAGAAATATTGGAAATTTACAGAGTGAATGACTCAACAAAGCAAAACACAAGAACTTGTGGACCTAGAAGAACAAAGTGGGGTTTCTGAGGTTAAGAGGCCAGTGAAGAGGAATAGGCCAGAAAGGACGATTAGGGTGGAGGTGGGATAAATAAGTGCTAGCAAGCAAGCAAGCAGGTAAGTAAGTAAGCAAGCAAATAGAAAAAAAAAAAAAAGAAGAATCAAAGCAGAATTTAAATTTTTTTAAAAGTCAGTCCTATAAAAGGAGGGGAACCCTGCTCTACTAAAATTATAAGTGCAATGCACAAAAAGTATTTAAAAATGTCTACCATGCTTGGCCATTTTATAAAGCAATTTGTCACATGTTATCTAGAGGACATGCATATACTAAATTATTAAGTCAAAAATTGGAGAACAGTCTAAGATAGTTCTTTTGTCTTAGATGCCAAAAAAAAAAAAAAAAGCTGGAAGTTTTTTTGTTCATAAGGAGTTTTCCCTATCATTTTAACATACAGTAAAGCATTTTTGCATCTAATTGCCATTTAAAAATTTCTTTAATTTTGGAACTTTATGGCTATTATGTTAAGAATTAGTTTTGCAGTGGACATCAAAAAAACAAGTGATAACTTACATGAAGAAGACATGAAAAAATCATGGATCCCACTTGAATGTCATCAATTAAAAGAATAAATAGCAAAAGAGTTAAGAAAAAAGGACATGAGCTTAAGATAATCATGGTCTTTTGTTGGGGGAGGGAGTAAAAACTATTTTATTTGAGCAATTTTAGATTTAGAATCTGAAAGATAGAGCTACTATAGAGAATCCTATTGAAGTACTCTTATTTCAAAGGGCCCCACAAGGTCAAATGTGGAACATGGATAAGCAAAAAATAAAATCAATGCATTGTGAGATGTTTTTGTTATTTAAATGTCTCTCTTGAGTATTTTTAACAGAGTATTATTTCAATGTCTTGTTTGAGTATTTTTAACAGGTATTCTGAACTCTAATCCACTCTGGAGTTTCTAATGAACATAGCAAAAAAAGAATTGAAATTAATGGAGAATTTTAAAACAAGATTATAGTTCTGGGCCTTCCTGGTGGTGCAAAGCATTATGTCTCAGCACTATGAAGCTTCTGCCATCCACTGCAGCGTGAGTTTAATCCCCAGCCAGGGAGGTGACCCACATGGTGCAGCAGACCCCCCCTGTTTTGCCTGCTGCTCCCCTTAGCAGTGTATTTCAGTCAATCTGCCTGTTATGCTCCCCACTCTGATCAATCCTCTCACCTTCCCACACTTCTGGCTTACACCCCAGCTTTTGTATGCATAAATAAATAAATCTTTTTTTAAAAAAAAACACATAGTTCTATGTATTAAAAAGAGGAAAATATAATATTTATATTTTAATTGCCATAAAATAAGCAAGCATATAAGGAACCTAACTTTTATTTTAGGGGGAAATTAGACAAATCCATTTTAAATTAATTCATCAGCAAATAATAATTTGGCTTTGTGGACATACAATATACTCGAGTGTTTTAAATCAATCATGTCACCATATCAACGGGGAACTTTCAGCTGAATATACAGTTTGCTAAAAATCCCTGAATCTTAAAAGTTGTGAAGAGGATGTTAGAAACATTTATCCCAGGGCCTCTCAAACTTTAATATGCAGGATCCTAGAAAAATGCAGATTGTGACTCAGCAGCTGTGATATGGGTCTGAAACACTGAGCCCCAACAAGCTCTCCAATGCCAATGACACTGTCCAGGAGTCACACAGCAAAGTTCGATTCTAGCCTGAGGGAGTCCCTACAGCCTCTACTTGAGTATCTCCTGTGAACAGGAGTGGAAATCTGTCTTCACCAATACACAGAGCAGGGATCTGATCTGGGGAGAAACAGAGAAAGTTTGCTTCTTCTGTTAGTGATGGAGGCCATTCTCTCCCTGCACGTCCTCTTTTCCATATTCCTTGGCTGCTCCCAGAACTGGCCAGTTTCCAGATTCCTAAACATCTTAATCACAGATGCTGCTGCCTTATTTATTTTCCTTAAAATAACCCCCTGGGGAATGGGATCAAAAAAGGGGGTGCACTGGACTATGGTGATGGCACACGGGTGATTTGGTGATGGGAAGCCTACAGGGATTCTAACTGAGATGAAAAAACACACAAAATGATATAAAAACAAACTATTATATTAAAAAAAAAAAAAAACCCTTGGGATGGGGTGTGTAGGATTCCATGTGTGGGCAACCAGGCCTGAGGGGAGTTCAGTGAGAGGACTGCCTGACAGACAACAGGTCCCTTCTCCTAACGGGGCCCTAAGGAGGTGTCACCTTCTGTAAGAACCAAAGAACAGGCCATGCAGATGGCTCATGGTCTTGTGGAGGAGGTGGTGCCAAGCAGGTGTATAAATTCTATATCTGAACATTTTGTAACCCAAATGTAGAAATTTACATTTATTTCTGTTAAATGTCATCCTGTTGCTTTGGGGTTGGCATCCTTTGAGGTAATTTTAAAATAACATCTCAAATCTGAAATATTTTCAGAAAATAACAAGTCACAAAACACTTAAAAATGTATATCTTACATGATGTACTTATTTGGGGGAAAAAGTTTAAAAAAAATAATGATTGAAAAAAAGCATCCTTGAAACCACTATTCAGGGGGGACCCCCTGAATAGCCTACTCCACTTCTGGAGGCTACTGCTATTCTGAGTCTCTGGAAGTCACTGCCTTCCTTTTCTTTATAGTTTTACCATCTATATAGGTATTCTTAAATAATGTAATTTTGCATGCTTTTGAACATCACATAAATAGGATCACACCGTACATATTCTTCTGTCTTGTGTTTTTCATTCAACAATATGTTTGTAAGATTCATCCATATGGGTGCATGCATTTTTTAAAAATACATTTAACTTTTTGTTAAAAGATTTATTTATTTATGCATACAGAACTCGGGTATAGGCCAGAGGTGCAGGGGTTGTGAGAGAATTCACCAGAGACTGAGCACAGCAGGCGGATCAATGAAGTACACTGCTGAGGAGAGCAGCGGGCAACACAGGAGAGGTCTGCCGCGCCAAATGGGTCACCTTGGGGTCAGGGATCAAACTCACACTGAAGCGGTTATGGCTCGCTTCATAGTGCTGCAACATAACCTGTTGAGCCATCAGGGCCAGGTGCATGCATTTTTATTTAACATATACCACATACACCTACAAAGTCAGGTTAAGATTCATGCATTTTCACATAAGCTTGGGAAAGTGCTTAGCCACTCTCCTAATCATGTCACAATATTCACTCATTTAATCCTCCTGATCTGTATCAAGTAGACACTATCTTTTTCTACACTGTAAAGATAAGAAAACCAACATATACTGAGGTTTAAAAACTTGTCCAAACTTGTGAGACTACAGATATATTTTTCACCTGGCAAACTCACAGTCCTATTTTCTAGAGCAAAGGAAAAGTGATTTTGCTGATCTTTTAGCAGTAAAGATCACTCCTCACCATTTGGATGTTTCTAGATAGCACAGAAAGAAAGGTGGGCGGTGGGGAGGGAGATGAATGGAGGCAATAAAACTAAACTAAACTAAATTAAAATAAAGAATGAAACTTGCCCAAGGTTACACAATAAGTCTGTGAACCAAATTTTGAATCCAGGCAGAATCCTTGCTCTTTACCAAGTAATGCTGTCTTTCCACATCTTCCTCTATGGGGTATTATTAGCTCATTTTTCCCTGCCAAATAGTACCTCAGTGCATAAATATAGCAGTGTGTTAATGGGCAGTTACTGCTCTTGTGAACATTACTTTCTTTAATCTTTCTTCCACATGTTTCTAGAAACACATGAATAATAAATGTATTATGTAACATAAGCCTTACTGAGGAGTAAAACTTCCGGAATATAAGTTATTAGCAGGTTGAACTTGGTCAGGTAATAGCAAACTGCTTTCCAATGTAACTGTATCAAGTTATACTCCTATCAGCTATCTACGAGAACTCCCATTTGTTCACATGCTTGCCAATATATGATATTGTCAGATTTTAAAATTTCTGCAAATCCAGGGAATATATTTGATATGTTGTTGTGGTTTTAATTTGCATGTGTTTAATTATTAAACTAGTCATCCATGTTTGATTTTTTAAGTATGTAAGAACAAAAATGTACAGCATCATTTTATATTGGGTAGTCCGATTTCTTTCTTATTGATACATGTGTGTTTTTTACATGTGCTGAACCAGTCCTATATATGTGCCATAATGTCATCAACTACTCTAGATTTTTCCATTCTTCGTGTTTCAGTGAATACAAGTTCTATTTACATTTTTCAAACAATAAAAGTGAAAATCTTCACATACATTATAAACTATTTTCACAAATATATAAAAATCTATAGCTCTATACCTAGAATTCTTTACATTCCTCCATTCAATACCTCTTAAGATAGTCTAATTTGGGAACAGTCAAGAAAGGAGTTGTATCCTTTCTTGGTGAGATGGTGCAACAAAGCTGATGAGCCTAAGATCTTTAAACTCATAAAGGGTGTCAACTAAAGAATTAAGGACTATTGCAACACACTACTTTGAGAACATATACAGATCCAATTCTTCCTTTTCCAGTTTACTAGTCTCCAGTGTTTGCTGATTTTCTTTCTCCCAACTGCTCCCTGCTTGCCTCTGTTACCTACCCCAGCTCTTGATCACATATGAGAGTTCACACTTTATATCAAATGTTTTATGATCATGTATGTCAGCTCTCATATAAGTCAGTCCTTAAAGACAGACCACTCTTTATCTTAGCAGTGTATTCTGCATTCTATGCTGAGCAGTGTATTCTGCATTTTATGCTAACAGAATTTTTTGCAAAATACAAGTCCTTAGTAATTATCGACTTGCCTAAGAATAATTTTAGGATAATTTTTCAAAATTTAAAATCAATGTATATAATCACACATTAGGAAACTACAAAATAAAAACAAACCGACTCAAAGGACATGAAACTTCAGCATGAAGAAAAGATTGGTGAAAATTACATCTGAAATGGTAGAGTAGAAACAAGATCTAAAAGGTGTTTTAAATACTCTGTTGAAAACTCTGGACTTTTTTCTGTGGCAGCAAAAAGCTATGGGTAGTTTTTAAATGGTAAAGTCAGTAAGTCCATCCATTCATTCATTCATTCATCATACATCCATTCAATAAATATTTATTGACCACCTTGAGTGCCAATCTCTTTCTCAGGCAATGGGAATACCACAGGTGTGCCAAAGAAAACAATGACCTCTGAATTCCTGGAGCTTGATATAGTGAGGGAGACAGAATAAATAAGTAAGGAACATATAATATATAGGATGACAGACAGTGCTAAGAGCTATAGGAAAAAAGGGAGGAGAGGTAAGGAGTTGGGGTACCCGAGAAGGAAGGGGATCTCTGTATTCCACAAGTATATGAATATACGGCATCATTTTTCTCCCTCAAAGAGTATGAGAGAATCTGGGGTCACCATGTTTCATGGTCTTCCATCCTTTCCCATAGACCCCAGGCCCGTGTGTGCATTTAACTGCGAAAGGCAATTCAATGATCCCAGTTTTCTTTCACACCGTGTGTTCTGGGCCTCCTCCTTAATTCTCTTCCATTACTACACCCCACTCAGATGCATTTCTGACACCACTTGGATTTCCCAACTCAAGCATGGCTCTGAGTAGCAGTGTCTACCCAACCTCTGGTCTTCTTTTGGGCTTTCCCTAAGGTCAGCAGTGCCCCCCTCCCTGGCTTTGCAGACTGGGGCCTACCAAGGGTCTTCTCCTGGCTCCTCTGAATCAAGCCTCCTTCCAAGGAAGCACTTGTCAGCTGAAGGCGGGATGCCAAATTGTAAACTCACCTTTCAATTTCCTTCTCACTTGACCTTGCCTTCCCAGTAACCAGTGCTGTCAGGGATGGATGGCATCAAAGCTCTTGAGGCTACTGTGGGGTGTCCATGAGAAAGAGGCCTGGGTCAGAGAAGGGCCTCTTGTGGGTACATGTGTGCATGTATGTGTATAAAGTTAGTGTGTGCACACAGGCCACTGTGTGTGCCTGGGTCTGCCCAAGAACAGTGCAGGAAGGGATATGAGATGCAGGCAGGAGTGAACAGAATTTAAGAAAACAAATGAGAAGAGGTGAGTGGTCACAGAGAGAAAGAAACAAAAAGCCCGGATGTTACAAGTCAAGGAAAGAAAAAGCAGCCCAGGAAGGAAAGTCTACTAGGTAGCAAGAGAGTGAAAAGACTATTAGAAACTTACATAAATTAAAAATCCAAAATACCAAGAAGATGGCAAAAGATCAAAAGAATTTCTGCCAGGTGTGACTGAAGCAAGACTGATACAAAAGTTCAACTGACAAAAATCTAATTGTGTGCTTTACTTCCGCGGGTTTAGTTCCCCAACTCAGGCTCTCATCCCAAGGAGGACACAAAGGTCTGTGGCTCAGGTATCTGGGTAACAATGATGGAAGCATTTCTAAAATGCAGGACTGGAGAAACAATGCAAAAAGGAAAGTAGGTAAAGCCGCTGCGGTACAGAGCTCAGCTGGTGATCGCTGATGGTCTGGCCAAATTGCAGGGAATACCAACCCAACCTATATAAAAAAGAAGCAGGTAAAAAAGCTGCAGTCTGGGCCCTCCCTGGTGGCGCAGCGGGTTAAAGCACAGCACTAAGAAGCTAAAGCCACTTCCGCGTGAGTTCGATCCCCACCCCAGGGATGACCACATGGCGCAGCAGACCTCTCCTAACTGGCCTGCTGCTCCTCTCAGCAGTGTATTTAGTCGGCCTGTTCTGCTCCCCACTCTGTCTCTGGTGAATCCTCTCATTGCCCCTATACCTCAGGCCTATACCCCAGTTCTGTATGCACAAATAAATAAATCTTTTAAAAAAAAAAGGCTGCAGCCTGAACCTCCACCTAAACTCCCAGTGTGGCTCGGGCTCTGCAGGCAGCCCCCACTTCTTCCTGTGATAACTGCTGCTTCTCCATTCTGCTGTTTCCTCTGACTCGAATTTTCTGCTAACCTTCTCCTGGATTCCTCTGACAGTGACTCACATGGCAATGGGGCTAGTCAGCATTACCACAGCCCTCACAGTAGACGCTGTGTAGGAGGCAAGCCGCTGGGTGGACGGTTGTCTGGGCCAGTTTTTCCTTTCTCTGTTCAGGGAGGATTTGCTTTTCAGCCACATTTCCCTCAAAACACAGCCCTGACAGGAGATGCTTACTGCACAGATTTCTAAGCGATGAAATGATCTGAGTTTGGGGAGTTGGTCATAACGAAACTAAAAACAGTAAGATGAAAAAACAATAATGTGATCATCACACCTACAAAAAACAACTTTATACATGGGTGAAATTAAGATCAGAAAAAAAGAAAAGCTCAAACTAATATTTTCCAACCTTTCACTAACAACTAGGGCTAAAACCACATGTTTTGAAGGTCTTGCACTGTGTTATTATTAGAAGTCACAATTCTATTGATACTGATGAGTCATTTGTATCGGCGGAAACCAAGAACTTCCATCAACATCATGTTACACAGAGTCACTGTGGCTTGGCTTTTTCTTTATTACTGGTCAAAGCCGCTTCAGAATGCTTACTGAGGCTTAAAAAAGGGTGGGCGAACTCCTCAAAGGAGTGCCAAGCTTTCCTTTCCCCAGCTGATCTCACTTTAATCATCCTTCTCAAGGTAGTTGAGGATGATTTGATCAACCAATCAATCAAAAGGAAGTTTATTTAGTAACCTCAGAAAAGTAACATTTCACACTTTCCGTTGAAAATAAGCAGAACTGAACTACTGAAAACAAACAGTGAAACCATCTCTGAAAACACATACCAGCTTTAAAATGACCTGAGGTCAGGCTTTTTTTTCTTCTTCTTCTTTCACCTTAATAACCTACGGAGGATAGAAACAAAATCTGCCATTCCTGAAGGACCTGAGTCACACAGGACAGTGTCAGGCACAGGAGTCCTGACACTCCCCTGCTTCCCAATGCAGGGCAGGGCTGGCAGCAGGGAAGTGGGTCAGGTTTCGGTTACACTAAAAAAGCCTAAGGTAAAGGTTCACCAAATTCTGTGAGGTACAAAGGAGAAAGAACAGCATGTCTCCTCTCCTTATTCTCACCTCGTCTCCCTTCTTCCCTTAAAGATTCCCAGAAAATAAAAATGAAGTTTAAAAAAAAAAATTTTTTTCCTCAGAAATGCTGTGATTCTTAGGTAGCCTCCAGAAAGGCAGAAATACACCCAGTTTTCTACCCTGTAAGCAGAAGGCAGGGTTTGGCTGCTGGAAGAAGGGAACCCATCTATGCAGTGACCACAGATCTGAAAATAGCTGCCCAGCAGCTCCAGCCCCGTGCTCTCCAAGGGCGGTGCTGGGTACTGTGGGCAGTTTACAGCGAGACCAGCTGAGTGCTGCAACAGCTGCATGAGTCAGCAATCGCTTCTGGAGGAAACTGCTGACATGCTAACTTAGCCTTGCATACATAAGGTGCACACACCTACCCAGCAAAACAAAAACAAGGTACATGCAAATTAGTGAACAGGAACTTCTCTAGCCCAGCAGTTCCTATTTTACAAGGTTAGAGCAAAAATACAAATAATCTATGCCACTGTTTCAAAAGGACTCGTAACAACAAACAGTAATTAACAGTGGTCATAAACAAACAACTTGTTCTCAGCGTGGTGATGTGGGGACCAGCTGCATTCAAATCGCAAAAGTCAGTTAATTTTAACTGGTTTTCATTTCAACGGGATTTAACTGCTTTTCCTCCCTTCTGAAAAATCAAAATAATTGCCATGTTGACCACAAGAACTGGTAACAGGCAAGCACAGTTCCTGTTTTTCAGAAGGGACTTAACTTTCAAACCCACAATACCAAGATGCTTAACATAAGTGGAAATTTAAAATATATTGTTTGATGTGGGAGACTTAAACTTGTACATGAATTCAGATCCCTCAAATGTTATGAAGTAATCACACCTTGGGTTTTGTCCCACATGCAACTCATCCCTGTTCTTCCATTTAATGAAGAACCCAGAAACTGACCCAAAAATTGGTTGTCTGAAACTGCAAATAGGGTTTCCCCTAGAAAATTGCCAGGCCAGTGAGATACTGTCCTAGGATATTCCAAGCAAGGTTTCAAGTTTAACATAAGTGAGAGATTAAAGCTGCAACTTTAAAAGACAAAACATTTTAACAATGTTTCCGAAACTAATTAAAACCTAAAGAAAACACTCTTGATTGTGTTAGAGGAAGAGAAGGGAAGTCTCCTCAATGAGACTTTCGGACTTAAGTTTCACTCGATTCTTTACTATGGTTTAAATGTAAATTTAATTTCACTTTTAAACACATGTTATTCTCTTGATTTGGCATACTGAGTCACTAGAAAAATAATTATATTTAAGTAATATTTAAGCTTTAAGTAATGATTTTATTTCCTCCCCCAAAAGATGACCAAAGAGTTTGGGAAGAAACACAGAAAGAGCAGAAGAGCTACACTGAGAAGATACTACAGGGGGACCGAAAGAGATGGGGTTCTTGGAGGCAGAAAGGCTGGGGGCAAACTAAACTACAAAGGAAAAGTCGGAATTAAGGAGGCCCCCCCCCTTCAAGAGTACCCTCCCCTAGGGGGCACTCTTCCCAGGAGCTCGGCCATCTGACCCCCAAGAAAGCAAGCTAGTGAAGGGAGTCTAGCCGGGTAGTTGTTCTACATACTGACACTAGATGGCGCCATCAACTCAACATAGCATGGTTGCTGGAGGTTTTGTGGTTGGGGTGGGGGGTTGCATGGAAGGTAGTTCAAAATCTCTACAACTGGGTATTTAGCAGGAAACAACTCTATCCAAAATCAGTAAGGCTTCACTAACCAATCAACTCCTCCAAACATCCATATGTTGCCACCATGCTGTCAGTATGGGCATACAAATTTTGAAGCAAATTTAGCAACTTTTTCCATTTTTATTAATAAAACTGTGGGGATGGGATGGCAGGTGAGTGAGATTCACTTTTTTTTCCCCTTTAAAACTTCAACATTTAAGGATAATAGAGTATTTTAGGTTCACTGATACTGAGTGACAAAAATTCCTATATAGACCAAGTGGCTTTTCCCTGAAACACTGTTTAAATGTCAAATAACAGCCATCATGCTACACAGGTTTAGGTGTTCAGATTCAGTGACTGACAAGAGGAAGCTGATGCATACTTACAAATATAGTACAGCAGTAAAAACCCTCTGCCCTTTGTATGTTTGATATTACAGTGGTTTATAGCCTCTAATCTGTTTGTCTATAGCCTCTGTCCAGGACTGGATTTATAAACAGCCCTCCAATCAAAACTCCCATCACTAAGTTACCAGTGTGTGAAATTTTACTATTCCCATTTTTACGGCTTTAATTCTTTGGCTTTGTGTCCCATTAATATGCTGAGCCTCAGGAAGAAGTAATACACTATGTTCAGTAATGCCCAGTTATTTATACCCCAGTAAAACTGTGTCCATAAAATCCTTTTCTGAGATTGGTTTTAAAAGGGAAGGAGGGGACTAGTTAAGTACACTCAGTGGATGAAAGGCAACAGAGCAGAGAGTGAAGAAATAAGGACAGAAAGAGGACATAGGGAGAAATGACAACAAATCTACCACAGCTTCTTTATAGCTGCAACAGGATTGTCGTCCCTGACACTGATCCTCACAAGGAGACGTATGGGAAGTGAGGGTTAATTCAAAGCATGGCTACATTTTCCTCTTGCTGAATGGGTAATAATATCTTTTATCGTTAATTTCATTTTTTTTCCACAGTTTGACTCTTCAGGGCTCATTCATTTGCATAATATGGAATCTTGAACCCATACAGATATTCTACAAATCAATGCAAGTAATTCTCCTACTAAATCAGCAGCTTTAATTTAAGCTCATCATTGTTTGCATAGAAATCTTTATGCACTCATCTGCTTGATTTTTTTAATCACTTAAAACCTCCAACAGTGACACACTAAGCATCTCCCCATTTAGCTATCTCCAAATTTTGAACTAAATGCTGAAAAATAAGCACAGCACATTCATATACTTGATCATTCCCCAAATTGAGCTTCAAATGCATGCTTAGTGTTCCAGCAGCTCCTGAGAATAATACCTCTTGACTAAAGATGTCTGGCCAGGGCAGAGCTGAGTCAGCAATCTAAACAGTGATCCCGCAACTAGAAGGAGTCTGGCCACGGCCAAACTGACTGATTGCCTAGCCCAGTCCTTTAAAACCATTCAGATCTTGAGTTAAGAGTTGCAACATGTTAATCTGGCAAGATAATCTCTTCCTGAAATTGACTAGAATAAGAGCAAAGGTTACCTGCTTTTATCTGTTACTTGTAGCTAATATTTCTAATTAGGAGCTCTAACAGAATTGATTTCTGAATGAAATTGCCTCCTGGAGTAAAACAACCTATTATAGAAATGGTTCCTTTCATCTTTTCCTGCCTTACCTCCCCACCCCAAATAAACTAACAACAAAATTTTCCCCTAACAAGCAGGTAGGAGCATGTTTTACACTGGGGACAGAGTCATGGGGGAATCTGTGCTCTGCATCTAGTTCTTTTGTCTTTACAACCACTCCCTCTCTCAGATCTCTAAGTGGACACTCAGATCTGAGGAATACAATTCTTAGACAGTGACAAAAGATATATTCATTCAGGTTTATTGAGAAATTATTTTTCAATTTTATCTTTCAGATAGACAACAACAAAATAGCAGATGTTTCCAAATACCAGAATAGTCAATATATCCAGTATTTCTGCTTCTGAAAAGTACAGAGTATCCTGCCCACAAATGAAGAAGAAAACAGGGGAAGGGAGTGGAATAGCATGGTGGTTGAGCAAACAGGCTCTAGAGTCAACCACCCAGTTTCCAATCCCAGCACTATCACTCATTAGCTGGGTAACATCTGTGTCTCAGCTTCTAGTGATCACACCTACCTAGGGGGTGTTATGAGGATTAAACTAGTTAGTATGAGTAAAACACAAAGGAAGCTCCCAACACAGGTCAACTATCATCAAGTCGATGTGTTTTAGATACTTTCAACACTCCTGAAATCATACTAACACTGGTCTGCAGAGGCTGGAGACCCTCCCGCTCTGGGGCCTGTTGGGGTGAGGGTGGGGGCTTCAGACAGAAGAGAGAATTCACACTGTGACTGAATATTCCTGCCTAGGTACCACACATCAGTCTACTTAAAGGGTAGCTTCTAGTTGCTCAGATATTGTCAAAATGACCCTAAATAGCTCCAAAATAAGAATGCATCTTTGCATTTTTCCCAAGTATAGAAATGGACAGTATTCTTGGAAGTTGACAATTCTGTTTTTATCCGATTATAAAGACACAGGTAAATAAATCAACTCTGCACTCTGCATACAGGAACTATTATTTACCAAAATGGCCCCAGGGATTAAATCTTGTTTACGCAATACCCCAAAGGCCCAAAGACAGTAGCAAATTAATAGGATTAGGTGAATGAGCCCCAAGTTTTTACAGCAGCTCACACAAGCATCACGGTCACCTAGCTGCATGCCTGCTACATAGAGATACTCAGAATACATTTGTTGAGCAAATGAATGAAGTCTCTGCCTTTACAGAATGACATTTCTGGACAGTTGACCTATTTTGTGGCATCCAAAAGATTCTGTTGCTTAGATACAGAATGGGAAGGAAAACAAGAATTGCCAATAACCTCTGGATCTTGGGATACCAAGGAAACTTGCTGAGCGTACATCTTCGTTTTACCACTCACAGAATGGGAACAGCTATACTGGGCTTTCCAAACTTTCAATCCCGAAGTGAGAACCTAAACCTTCCATGGGTTAGGCTCCTGGAGAGTCCTGAGGATGAAGCACCTGCAGAAAGTGACAGGGTAGAGCAGAGATCTGAAGGATGGCAAAGCACTGGACTTCGCAGAGGACCTGGGCACCCAAAAGGGTTCTGAAACTCACCTGAAGTTTGTCCACATGCCAGCTGGAGGCTCTTGAGCAACTTAAGGCAACAGTGGGACGGAAGCATGGGACCACCAGAAATGCTGGATTTCAATGCTCAGTAACTGCATGAAAGCTGATGGAGGGCGGGAGGGAGCTAACAACTAAGCACCAGCTCTCAGGGGACATGGGCAATGTCCTACAGCCTTCAGGAAAGGAACAAAAAGGTCAGGGAGAAAAATGACAGAGTTCAGAACAGAAGGATAATTTATTATCAGGCTCAGGAACAAAAGAGAAGCTAACCAGGGGAATTTGCTGGCGAAATGGTGATTATGAAGTCACCGGGGAAGACTGAAGATACATTTTGGCTATAATTCCAATGACTAGAATGAATATGTGAAATGTTTTTGGACTGGGGAGATTTACTGTTTTGGAAAAAACAGCTCAAGGGAAAACAAAGGCAAGATTCCTACCTGATTTTTGAAGTAGTACAACAAGGTTCAATTTCACATTCTTTAGGAAAAAAAGTTCCTTGAAAAGGACATCATAGTAAGAGTCTGACAATGCATTCAGCTTCAGGGAAGTTGATACAAAGCTGATGGTAAGATTACATTTCAGTTCTAGATAGACTAAACTTTGAAATTAACAATAAAAAAGTAGGGGAGGAAAGTAAAAGGTAAGACCTTAAGTCGACAAAGAAAGAACTTTTCTATTAAATGTCATCCCGCCCCTGCCCCTCCACCAGAAAAAAGAAGAGCAATATTCTGGGCAGTCTTACCAAATTTACAAAATATTTAGTTCACAGCAGGCTTTGGCTTAAAATGAGCAGTTTGTAAATATTTATATAAAATTTAAAGATGGGACAGAAATTGGTCCTAAAATATCATGACAACACAGGAAACACAGGAGCCTTTCCCCCCACCCCACCCCCTAACCCCTCCTGGCCCCAAGGCCTCAGTACATTTTTCCCTAATGTGGTTCTAACTCTGCTGAAGCTTCTTACCACCTGTCTCAAAGAAAGACCAATTTTTGCAACCAGCTCTGATTGCTGAGCTGCCAGTGTGTCTGACAGGTCAGATGTCATGAGAGCTTCTTCAATATCCAGATCGGGATAGGACAGGAACAGAAAGGCAAATGGAGCATTTTCTGCCTGAATCATAGATTTTGATGAATGAATATGATACATCTTGTGAATATGTTACATCTTGTACTATTCCCTATGCCCTGTATGTGAGGGAAGAGATGACTGTTCTCTATTAAGGTTGCTCTCCCATACCCAGTCACTGATTGAGGGCTGGATTGTATCTACAGGCTGTGCAGTAGCCTCTAGACAGTCAACAAGGAAAGAAAGAAAAAACAAACCTGCTGCATTCAGATGAATTCTTTCCAACATAAAATGAAAACCTTCCTCTTCTATAGAATGGGTACACTGACTTCTTCACAGGGAAGCTTTGAGGAGCCATTGAAACAAGCACAGGTAAAGAGGTTAGCATTGTTTCTGGTACTGGGTGAGCATTTGCTATAACACGGCAAGTATTTTAGTGGGTATTCTCAAATGCCAAACTCTCATAAAAGTCATCAGCCATTAAATAGTCAAATTACCCCATCTGGTCAATAACATCTAGGGGGTGAATAGTTCAAAACCGAGGAGTCTCATAGCACCCGTGGTATTAATTATTTGGCCTTTCATGATGTATTCTCTTAAAAAGAAAGCTATCAATCCCTGAATGGGACTCTGTGTTGAGTTGATTTAGAGTTTTGTTTTTCTTGTATCTTTCAATTTTCCTGATAGCTGTAATCAATCACTTGGCTGAGAATCCCAGATTGTCTACTATGTGCCAAGCCTTTAGAAAATAGCCAAATAAACAAAGGTTAAAACAATGAGATGTTTTAGCACTTTCGGTGATAGCAGACAGGCAGCTTGCAGTCCAGCTCTAGCATCAACATACATTCTCATCCAGCATTTTAGGAAATTTCTGAGCTAATGTTTTAAAATCAGGGGATTCCACATAAAAATCTGGCTCTCCAGCTTCCCTTGGGAAAACTCAGATGGTATGGTAACACAAAGACAGTACTCCCACCCATTCCTGCCTGGCAGCAGTGAGCACAAGGGGCTGAGACAAAGTAGTGGTCGCCTGCTACTCCACATTATGCCCTCTTCTCACTAGCGCCTGTGAGAAAAAGAAAAGAAAGGGCCCCAGGTTCAAGTATTAAGGATTTCAAGAAGACAAGAGAAGATTAAAATGAAATACGAGATCCTTTGGGACAGCGGAGCAAAAGCAGTCCCTGTGCATGGCCACGGTTCTATGCCCTTTAAGGTGGTCAGCTCCCTACCCCCTCAGCCAGACAGGAAAGTTTTTCATTTAGCAAATATTCTGTCATTCATTCAGCAAGCAAGTCATCATTTACAATAAGCCAGACATAACCCTGAAATCTGAGATACAAAAAGCAAGGGAGTGGAGCCAGGCACAGCTGAGTTAAGAGAGTCACTAGCATCTCTCTCTCCCTTGTTAGGGCTGGATCCATACTAGAGACACTAAGCACAAGTTAATCCAAGAAAATTAAACTGCTCCCAACAATACAGATTGGCCTGAGCGCTTTTGTTGCCATCACAGAAGCTCAATCGCAAATTCTGAGGAACAGTTCACAAGCGCTAATGAATAAGCTGTGCAGACAGTGGGCCCAGAAGTGCAGGACTGGCCTAGGAGAGATCTGAACATGAACCTGACCATCTGGCTCTCTGTGACTCACTTTGATCACAAAATGAATTGCAACAAATTGAAGAGCACATGGCTAGAGTTAATTGTCTCATCTGTAATCTGAACCTACTTTTAAGCAGTTATTATTACCCTCTATCAGGTGGAAATGTTTCCTACCATCACTGAAAAGTGCATTTTCCTGATGAACTGTAATGGATCATTAAATTCCATATCTGAATAACAATACTTCACACTTAGGCAGTGCCTTTCATCCAGGGGTCTCAAGGCAGTTTGCAAATAATTAAGCCCCTCACACAGCAGCCAGAGGTGAGTGACTGGAAGGGACTTGCCTGAAGACACTGAATCAAAAAACATCATTCACAAATGCTCTCTCCCAGGCACTAGGAATACTGAAAAGTGAACTGGGGCGAAGTGGGGAGGGTGGAGATCCCAATTCCTCCCCTGCCTCCTTTTCTGCCCTCCTCCTTCATCTGTATGGTAGATCCTCATATACAATATACAGAGAATGCTGATAATATAGCTATTCGCTCAGACATATACACCTATGAGAATGTTTTAACATACAATCCTGGCTGATGTAGCACTGGCATTTCAGTTAATCTGCACAATCAACCAATGTCAAAGGAGTAACTCATTCGTAATTCCAATAGAGAACCCAAAGCCTCCCAAACCCAAAGTGAAAATGCTTCTCTGCACAAATCAAGTATGCTGCCTTATTCCAGTGTATATTCCATTTCTGGGACCCCCATTTAGAAACAGCAAATGGGATGGGCGTGTGCAATCAATGCATTTTTAAATCAGAACACTAGAAGGGAAAAACATATCAGCCACTCGAAGTTTTGTGGTGAAATTATAAACTCTTGAAAAACTGAATTTATAATGGAAATGCTGACAGACCTTTCACTGGAGCAGTCTGAATGCAACACTATAATTTAGCAATTTCTCTCACAGACTAAAGACTAATTCCAACAAGATGTCATTTTGACTCACATTTATTATTACCTGCAAGAATGAAGAATGCCGTTTACTCTCGAGCTGCCAGAGAAAGAAGGGTGGGGCAAGCTCACATTTTAAGCAAGTCGTCCGATGCCTTAGCAAAACAGTCCTCTCCAAGGAAGGAGTGGCAGCTTTTCACTCTCAGCTTCTTTCATGTCAGCGAGAGCCTTAGCAGCTCGACATGCCTTTCCTACATGTTACATTTTAATGATCTGAGAAAACCGTTATCAGAGTTAACATCTCTAATTTTACTCTAAACAGACAAAAGCAAAATATCTCATTAGGCATCATCTCCGTCAAGGTTCCCACTAGGCAGGAAAGGATTTTTATCTAAAGTAATTACCCTTTTTAGTTAAATACGCTCAACAGATGAAATTTACAGAGAGGCGGCAGCACCAGACAGCGAAGGTGAAAACCGAGGGACGCCGCGTCACGACGCCCGTGGTCCCGTCTGAATCTGAGGCTCCGCTGGGGCCGGGTGCCCTCGCCCCGCTTCTTCCCCAGGGGTCCCGGGGACGACCGCGACCCGGAGGCGAGCCACAACGCGCGCCTTCTAGTGCCGCTGACAAACCGTCCGGACCACCGTCCCGAACTTCCTCCAAGTTGTCAAACTCGCCTGCACGCGAGAGAACAGAGGACTCCTCGAGCCCTCGAAACCAGGGGTGCGTGATCCCTTTCGTGCACAGACACCGGGTCCCGCCGGCTTTCTCCCACCGTGCGAATTCCCGCAAACCCGCCGCCAGATTGAGGTCGCGGAGATGCTCACGAGTCTCCTTTCGCGGGCTGCCGGGGCAGTCCGTGAGCGCCGCCCGCCGCCCTCTCCGTCGGCGCCCGGCTCCTGGGCACCCCGTCTTCCCCTCTCCCCCCTCCACACACACATCGAGTCAGAGAACGGTCATTTCTAGATCCACGGGGCGCGAGCCTCGGGAAGGCGGCGCGGTCTCGCCGGGTTAAACTCCTAGGTGCAGCTTCTGGGGCTTTTAGACGCGAGTGCAGGGAGGCAGGATGGGGCGTGCGTGTGTGCTGCACTTTGATTCACGCAGGATCTTGGGAGGGAGGCAGGAGGGAGGGCAAGGTCTCCCTCTCTGAAGCCACCGGCCCTTGGGTTGAGCTCCCGGACGCACTCCGCCAAGCCGCTCACTGACGAATAGGAATTTCACCCGAGCGCAGCCGGACGTCTCCTCCGTGAGCCTCCAGCCCAGCTCTTCCTGGGACCCTAAACTTGGGCTTGGACGCCCCACTCGTCCCGGCGGTCAGAGCCACCCGGCGGCGACTGACACAGGCTCGGCGGGCGCTAAGCTCGCGGAGCAGGGTCGGCCGCAAACGCCGTGGGCGGGAAGAGGCCGCCGGCCTGGCGCAGGGATCCCGGGCCCGGCGCGGGGCGCGGGCGTCGCGGGTGTCGCGGGGTGGGGAGCAGGGCCGCGGGTCTGACAGCTGCTCCCGCTCGCGCGGACGCGCCTCCCTGTCGCCCGCCCTCCCCGCGCCTGACTTATTCCCCTCTGCTCCTCCTCCCCCTGCTGTTCCAAAACACCCGTCGACGCGAGCCAAATACAATGCCGCCTCGCCCGCCGGCCACAGCCGGGCGTCAGCGCTCGCGGTCGCCGCGGCGCTCGTCCGCTCGGCTCCCACCCTCCCCGTTCCTAGAAAATGCCGTAAAAGCGGGCAGGGCTCGGCGCGAGGCTGCGCCCGGCCGCCGCGGCTCCCTTCCCGCGCGCTTCCCCACGCCTCCCCGCCTGCCCCGCGCGCCCGCTCTCCCCCCCGGCCAACTTGCCCCGCCGCCCCGGCCCGGGCTCAGGGACTCACCTCGCCGGAGAACTTGGCGTCCTTTTCCACCGCCACTTCCCCGCGTCGTCCCAGCCCGCAGACCCCTCCCGGCGGCCGGCGCGGTGGGCGGTTCGGGGGTCACCGAGAGCTCGCGGAGAAGACGCGCATCACATGGCAGCTAGTTCCCAGCCCCCCGAGTGTGCCGGGAAGGGGGAGGGGAAGGGGCGAGGGGAGGCCGGTGGGGGGCGGGGGGGAAGCCGGAGCCCGGTCAGGCGGGGTGGAGAGGGCGGCGGCGGGCGCTCACGTTAGCGCTACTGAGCTCGCAGCCCTTGCGTGCACGGTCCGTGCGGCTGCGGCTGTGGCTGCTGCTGTGGCTGCGGCTGCTGCTGCTGCTGCTGCTGCTGCTGCTGCTGCTGCTCCTGCTGCTGCTGCTCCTGCTGCTGCTGCTGCTGAGGCGGCGGCGGCTCGGCGCTGTTTGCTCCGCGCCGCGCGGCTTGCGCTCTCCCCGGAACGCCCACACTCTCAATCG
>NW_004567102.1:38672526-38738261 GCF_000260355.1 Condylura cristata
CTCACGCCGCCGCCGCTCTCCCCGCTTTGTGCGGCCTCGCGGCCGGGAGAGCCCCCTGCTCCCCGCCCGCCGGAGCGCCTGGCCCCGTCCGGCCTGGTCCGGGACTCGGGAGACCTGGAAGGACGGGGACTGGGGGCTGGAGGGGTCCGGGTAGTGGGGAGAGCTGCGGCGGCATGTGAGGGAGGAGGCAGAGCCCAGGGCACTGAACCCTGGAGGGGCAGCCGGACCTCAGACCTGGGGTTCCTGGCTGGATCGTGTTTCCTAGGAGCGGCTGGAAGAAGCTCTCGAGCGGCCTCACAAAGCAGACCCGGCCCCCTGTCCTCCTGGGTAGGGAAGAGTAGTAGCTGCCGACCCAAAAGCGAGGTTGGCGTTGGAATCTTCCTCTGGAGGAGCTGGCTGGCCTGTCCCACTGAGCGAGCCCCGAGTCCCACGCCAGGGTTTTAGCAAGGGCGAAAGCAGTTGCCGAGCATTATTGAAAAGCCAGCCTTCCAGCTTCAGCCCCGAGGCTCCTGGTTCCAGCATTGCCCCAGCCTCTCACCCTGGAGGCGACCGGTGCCGCTGCTGCGCTTGAAGGCCACTGCTCCCTGTCAGAAGAAAACTTGATAGTGTTCAGAATTTTAAAGAAAGTAATTAGGACTTAGACTGAAGGAACATTTGCAATAAAAGGAGGTTGTGTCGGTGTACTGCTAGTGCATGCAACTTTACCCCTGCCAAGGCCAGGAAATTCTGCCACGTTTCCCTAAACACCTATAACGCGGACCCCTTGTGTACAGGCAGTATTCCATATTATTACATGTGGTGCTGATTTTTAATGAATATTATAAAACTTTGGCTCGCTCTACTGAGAGACGGATCATAAATCCCCCCCGTAAAATGGGCACTGGCATATGCTGAGGAAGCAGTGAAGCGTTGCCCTGGGAGTCTTGTGATATCAGCCAAAGTGTTGGCAGATATCACCTTCATTTGAGGGCAGAGTTTTAAAAGGCCCCATTTTGAATGTCTGTACAGAAAGCTGAGATGGCTAAAGAAAGGGACCAAGCTAATTTTTCCAACAATGCAGAACCTCCTCTTGTGGGTACAGGAGATTTTCTCTGGGAACCTTTTTGGTTTTTAAGATGAGAACGCTTAGCTGACAGCAAGGAGCAGTCGGTTGTCTCCTGACTTTGGATGTGGTGTCCCTGTGGTGCCACCTGCTTTTGAGGTTCCTGCTCTGCGCCCCTGACAAGGACAAAATATGATCCCTGATCTGCCCTGGCAGAGCCATTTCTTACAGTGTTGTGAGTGGTGATATTTTTACATTACTCTTTCTTGTAAGAGTGTTGAGTTAACTTTGTGCGTTTTAATAGCACCAATGGTTTTCTCACAAGAACCAGGCTTGAGAAAATCCTTATGTAAATTCATTTCTATGCAAGCATACCATGGCCGCCCAGTGTGAATGGAGTTAGTCACTTCTTGGGGTTGGGGGCAGGCAGAGGGTTGCTGCTGCAAGCTGACTCTGCTACCTTGATTCCGGTGCTTTGGTCCTGTTTGGCTACAACAAAAGCTATTCGACCACCTCAGTGAGCCTACTTGCCGAAGATTCAGGCTGGAGCTTTTTAAATTTGATACTATCAAGTGTGAGATGGGATTACAAATGAAAAAAAAAAAAAACAGAAAAAAAAACATGCAACTGTGATAAGTAGTATTATCTAGTTAGTCAAGATGGCTAAATTGGAAATAGTTTGACTCTGAGGCCACAGCCACTATTGCAAGTTTATGTTTCTGTGGCTGTGAATAAGACAAACTCTTTGCCTCCAAGGAGGCAAAGAAGTCTAGTAGGGAATTATTTTTTCATTTTATTTTCAATAGCTAGAAATGGGTTATTTGAATTAAACTATTAAACATTCAGAATTATGTGAAATATGAATGGTAAGTCAAACACCATATAACAGTTCTATAGCCCAAGTGGACTGCCTCAGTGCCCTCAAATCAATGCTTACTGGCCATTCCCTGGTTTTGTGGCACTCCTCTGGCACCTCAAGCATTTACAATGTGAAACAGATGCAGGTCCTTCTCTTTGTATAGCCATGGCAGTAACTTGAGTAGAGGTCAATTATTTCCCATGCCTGCAACATTCAGTCTTTTCTGATATACTTCCCCCCCCCCCTGCAATAATTACATCTGTGGACTGGTCCTGAGTATAGGTTTCATTGTGGTACATTTTCAAGCAGGATATTATTTTCAGAGACAGTAACTTTGTACAATAGTGTTGAAGCTGGACAACTTTATTTCTGTAAATCTTCTTGATTTTATAAAATAGATAACATTAAAATACCTGGGGGGGAGGATCTGAACAAAGAAAGAAGAAAGGAGCAAACCATTCTTATGTGTCAGTTTTCTTGCTCCCCAGCAACCTGTTACAGGATATGATGACTTTGAGAAGACATGATAATGGTTTTTCTTAGGCAGAACAGTGAGCAGAATTTAAAGCATGATACCTTGACTAAGACATCGCTGGACAAAGTTAACATCCAGTGAGAGAGAACAGAGTGGGGCTTTTAAAGAGAGAATGTCAAAACCAAAGCTGTGGGAGGGAATTAGAGTGAAAAAGTTCTGCTAAGAAGCAACTGACTTGTACTCATTGGGGCAGATTCCTTTGAGTTATGACTAAGGTTTGCTATTTCAGAGCCAAATGTTTTGAAGTATATCTAATGTATAAATCTCAGTTCCACACTGCTCAGGTAGTACTTGGGAATTGATGAAATTTAAGTAGCTTTGGGTGGTGATTTGTCCAATAATTGTAGAAATACCTATTACGTGAGTGTTTTGTGACAGTGAATGAAACAAAGCTTCTGCTGTCATAGAATTCTCATTTTAGTCAGGTTATTGGGAGGGGAAGGAGACAAGCAATGAGTCCACAATTACTTCACAAATATTTCACATATATATGTGTGTGTGTGTGTGTGTGTGTGTATCTATATACATTTAAGTTGTATGTTATATCTGAAGGCAGAGCACTGCCAATAAAGTAGGTAAATGAGCCCAGGAGGGGTAAGGTGGGGCTATTGTTCAAAGAGGATAGTGATTGACTAGGTCAGGGAAGAATGCTCCAATGAGGAAAATAAAAGTAAAAATTATCTGAGGGGGAAAATTCTGCATGTATCTTGGGGAAACAGTCTTCAGGTGCAAAGGCCCTGGGGTAAAGTGGGATTGGAATGCTGAAGGGACAATGAGGTCAGTATGACAGATGATGAAGAGTAGGAAGGAGTACGGTCAGAGATAATACCAGAGGGACCACCAGTAGCCTTTTAGTTTAACTGATATGGAAGGACTTTTATAGGGTTTGTTCAGAGAAAGAATGTGACCTGGCCTTGACTCCTAAAGGATCAGTCTGCTTGCTGGAAGGAAGGCTAATAATGGAAACACAGAGACCACGTAAGAGGCTGTTGAGGTAGGCTAAGAGAATGGTAAAGACAACCTGGACTACAATTAGAGCTGTATATGGAGTCTAGATTCAGAGTCAAGACAAACCAGATGAAACATTGATGATTTAATTATGGAATGTGAGAGAAAAGCACCAAAGGAAATTCCAGATTTTGGTGTGAATAGAGATTCTATTTAGTGAGATGGGGTGGTTACAGAAGAAACAGGTATGGGATAAGGACAGCTCAAGTGTTTTGGTTTGGATATCAGATCTCTGAATCAAAAAGTTAAGTAAGCAATTAGACATGAAAATCTAGAATTCAGGAGAGAGGTCCAAACTAGTGCTAGAAATGTTTGTCTCATAACAAAGTGTCAGAGAATATGGGTAGAGGCCTAAGGATTGCAATCTGGTGCAGGAAGATAAGGAAAATGAAGGCAATCTCATCAAGGTGGTGAAGAAGCAGAGTCAGTGGGGAGAGAAGAATATCCTGGAGACAGATGAAATATTTGAGAAGTAGGAAGTAATCAACTGCTCAGGTAAAATGAGTACGTTAGTAATTTTAAATCTGGCAACCTAGAGAGCCAGGTGTTCTCTTTGACACAGCATAGTAAGGGCAGTCCAGGCCGGAGTGGACTGGAGAGGGAGAGGTAATATAGTCCACTTCCCAGGAATTTTGCTGTGAAGACAAAACTGGGCAGACAACTAAAGAAATAGAACCTATTTGTGGGAATAAGCCTGTTAAGAAAAGAAAGTGTCGATGCAAAGACAGAGGAGATAACTTCTGGAATGATCTTCAGTTGGACAGTGGGCCTGAAGGAAGAGGTAGGGCCAGTTCAGTCCTAGCAACAGGAAGAAAGATGGTTTGGGTGGAGCTGTGCAGGAAGGCTGGATTGTGATGGGGAGAAGTACAAAGTCCTTGTCTTAGTAATTCTTTCTATGAACTAAGAAGCAAAGTTGATCATGGAGGAGGGAAGAGTGTGGGAGCTGGAGGAAAGAAAAGAGGTGAAGACTAAGTGCAGGGATGTGAAGCAGGACTGCCGGGCAGCACAGAGGACATTTGAGGGCTGCTACTGGAGTAGTGGACCCACCACTGCCAAGAAGAGTTATTTCTCACTATATAAAATCTTATACTTTCTTTATTAAAACATTTCAAAGTCTCACTGTACAAAGTTGGCTATCTAACTTTTCCATTCAGATATCTGATATCCAAATCCAAAGGCTTGAGCTTGAGTTGTCCTTACTCCATACCTGTTTCTCCTGTAACCTTTCCCATCTCACCACATAGAATCTCTATTAATCAGCTATTTGAGTCAAAATCCAGTTTTGAAAATGAATGCATTTCAAATTAGAGGGCATGCAATTTCAAGAATAAATAGTACTTTGCAGAATTTTTACATCTATTACTAAATTGGGATGGACAGCCTTTTCTTTTAGCTAACATCTCCTATTTGCTTCATCTCTGTGTTCCCCAAAGATCACTCCTGTTCCTAAAATTGACTTTAGAAATAGTCTTGAAGAGAAAAGGACACTTTTTGACCCCCTAGAAAAGGATACTTTTTATTACTGCCTATAGAGGCATAGCCCAAGACTTGCTTCCACAATAAAGATCCGAAGCAACTATCACTTAAAATTTTAAGTGAGAAAAATATGCATGATTTTTCAATATATACTACTGAATATCTGTTATGATGAGAGGAGAAATTAGAAAACAAATATCATCAAGAACTTAAAATCTAGATGGTAGTTAATGTAACTACTTGTATTAATTATTTAATGTATTACAGTTCATGTAAAATATTTATGTAACTTAATTTTATTTCTTTGAATTAAACTAATAAAAATTAAGAAGATACAGAAAGATATTGTTATATAATAGCAAAAAGAAAATGGAACAATACAAATACCTTGTTATAGTAGATTAGCTATATAGGTAGTGATACACACACACACACATATATAATTAGATAGTATGGATTCATCAAAAATGATGGTGAGGAAGCATATTGACTTGTTAGTGTTTTATCAATTTTTTTTAATTACAAAACAGTATGATCCCATTAGTTGAAAAGTTGTTTAAACATGTATAGAAAAAGATCTAGAAGTATATATACATATAGTGTTAAAAGCGACTCTTTTTAGATGAAGCACTTGTGGTTTGTTTTTTGCTAACTGGTTTTAATTTTTTTTCTCTAATATAAATGTGTAACTTCTATAATAAAGAAAGCCAATAAAAGTTATAAAATTCAAGATGTGTATAGTTAAATTCCAATAAGAACGTAAGTGTTAAGAGGGGGGAAATTTATGAGGATTGGAACAGTCAGGAAAGATGCACCAGAATCTGACTTGAACATCAAGGCTGGGAAGGATTCGGCAGGTAAGAGAGGGAGCTGGACTTTCAATACGAAAGTCTGGATTTTGGTCTGATCAAAGCAGCCAAATACTGGTGTATTGGGAAAGATGTTATGAGGTCAAGAAGAATAGAAGTGGAAGGTATGGGAGCCCTGTGACCATGAGGGCACAAGGAACCCTGAAATACTACAACCAGGACTGATGCCATCATGATGACTCATTTTTTCAAAATTAAAGATTTTTTCTTCCTTTCTTCTCTCATTGGCCAAAATCTTCTTGTTAGAAACCTGTGTGTCTTCACTTTTTTTAGGCATTCCTGGAAAGACTATGTACAAACACTCTTTCTGTCTCTGTAGATACAACGCTGCAGAATTAGGACCCCTGAACTCCAGAGCGTGTGCCTAATGGGGAAGATGACCAGATAAACAAGCCATCACAGCATGCCATGCTAAGAATCCAGACAGGACAACAAACAGCATCTACCAACTGGACAGCTTAGGAGAATTTGGGATGACTTCCTGGAGGAGGTGACAGCAGAACTGGATTCTGAAGGATGAGGACATTTTGTTATAGGTAGAGACTGGAAGGCCATTTCAGGCAGGAAAATTGGGGTAGGAAAAAATGCAGGAATTGTGAATAGTTAGGAGCAACAGCCAGTAGCAAAGCATCAGGCTAGGAATATAGGACAAGAAGTAGTAGAATATGCAACTTCATGGATCAGAAGCATGAGGTTTAATGCTATCCAATGGGCATAATGCCAATTGAGCCTTTTCATGGAGATGTTTGTAATGGTACAAGAGATGTTAACTGACTAGGGGTCCTGGAACATGGCCCCGAATGACTTTCTCTAAGCAAAAAATGTCTTTGAAGCCTTCTGTTCTATGTTAAAAGTTCAACTTAACTGTTGTCCTCTACTATAAAAAGGTTTACTATAAAAAGGTTTAAAACAATTTAAATAGCCATCAGGGCTAAAAATTTCTCTCCCACAAAGTTTTTACTAGAATTGATGTACGATATAGGAAAATGGCTTGAGTTCATATCTTGTATCTTCAAAGTTCCCCGGGAAAGCCTGGCTGGATAGCTTTCAGCAGCAATTTCCAGTTGTCAAAGATTCATAATCAGATTTGGAAAGAAGCAGCATGATGGCATGAGGGGACTAAAAAGCAAGAGATAATCTCAGAAATCCAGGGACAAATGGCAGAGTCTACGCTAAGGCAGTAAGTGAGGCTGAGGACCAAGAGAAGGAGGTGGATAGAGAGAGGTTCTGGATTTAGGAGCCATTTGCCTGTGTGAGGTGACAGAGAGGGTGGAACACCCTGGAACAAAGGAGGAAGGAAAAATGGTTCTGGCAAGGGGTGGAGTGAAAAGGTAGGAGGGCCAGAGCTGGAACTCTCAGGACAGCTGTGTTGGGCATGGGTGTGGGCAAAGGAAGACAGGAGTGAAGCAATCAGGAAGGGAGAAGGTGGGCAACCAGCAAGTCAAGAAAAGCGAGAAGCAAACTTTGCATGGAGTAGTCTTCGCTGTGTCCCACAAGGAAAGATCTGGAGCCAAGAGGGTTAGCAGAGAGGTTCTAAACCCATGAAGAGAGAGGAAATGAGTGGGAAAAGTGGAACCCTAAAGGGGTGGAGAGAGGTAGGGAGGTAGGAACCTGAGTGAGGAAAAGTTTGGAGAGGAGGGAATGGAAGAGAGAAGGGTAAGAGCCTCAGGATGGATGAAGAAACAGGGTGAGAATTACAGAACTTGATCAGGGCCAAGGGTGGGCGGGTGAAAAACATGTTTCTGGGCTCCTCTTGAGCATTAAATAATTCCAGGGAAAGGCAAGAGTTATCCTGGTCTCTACTAGGTAAGGTCAAACTTGAAAACTTTTGACCACAGGAAAATCAAAGAATGATACTAAGATTTTAAAGTTGCAGATGAGAGCTAGGGATGAGAGGCAAAGAATTGTGGGGGTGGGGGGGATTGATAACTGGGGTTTTCTTCCCTATCCTGGGAAACAAGGAAAGAGCTAATGAGTTCAAGACTCAGTTAGGCAAGTTATGATAATAACAATAACATTATTTTTGTTTTCCTTTTTAAAAGTAACAACGTCCCTCCTTCACTCTCAGAACTTGTGATTGCTGACTTTTTCTAAAATAAATACAACGTAAACAGATAAGTCGAATTCAAGTATCTGTCTCTTCACCTGCCCACCCCCCCCAAAAAAAAAATTATTTTTGGTCAGTAGACTGATCATTTTCAGCCACCAGTACAGCTGGAAAAGTTTAGCTGTAGATAAGAACTTATCGGACATTTTTCAAATTACTATAGAAACCTTGATGATTTTATTCTAATAAAAATGTATTTGACATTAAATTATTTTCCTCAACTCAGTAGCTGTTTTTTTTTTATCGCAATTTACCCAAAGAATAAAAGAAGAGTATCCTTCCAGTTCCTGATCTATTATAATATATCCTGTCTGTGTGATTCAGTCACACGAGGGCATCCAAGCTGAAGCTCCGAGCAGCCACGTGTTAGCCACGCAGCTGTCCTGTCCCCGCCAGAGAAAGTGCCTGCGGGGATCAGAGATTGGTGCTCCTCTGTCTCTCCATTTTCCCAAGATGCGTCCCACCTACATCTCCCATAGCACCACCCACTGAGAGCTCGCTGCACTGCTCTTAGGCTGGTGCCTGTGGAAACCCGGTGACTCATGCCCTGACTTGAATTGGGCTTCTGGTGATATTGCGGAGGGAAGGAACATCGAGGTGCACTGGGTTTGTTCCAGTTTCACTTCAGCAGCCTCTGGCTTTCTAGCTCTGCCCAGGTCTGTCGTCATTGCAGGCAAGATCCTGCTGGGAGGTTTCCTCTGACCTTCATTTTCTGAAGCTGGAAAGGCTGGGTGTTAGGCGGTGGGCTAGTATACCATGTGTCTCAGGATTGGTGCTGGGCCATAACCCCAGGGAAAGGACCTGTATTCCCAGATTCAGCGGCCAATTCATGCTAACCAAAGCAGATGCGGAATCAGAATACTTAATTTTTAATTTATTATAACCATAAGTGCGTTATTTTCAGGATAGCCTACTTCACTCTGGAAAGGACTAAATGAATAGTAAATTTTTTCTATCTAACTGTCCCTTTTCAAACTGAGTGATAGGGAAAATGTTTATCTTCATTTCCGGTCCACATCTGTTATCTACTGCCTCACCTGTGGATTAATTTCAGTTACAGACAGTATTTTTGAAAAATAGCTTATCTTTGAAGTAATTCCAAACTTTTGGGCAATTTGCAATAGCAATAACAGATATGCCATATCACCTTCACCCAGATATCTCAATTATTTGTTAATATCTTAAAATATTTTGTGATTTCACTCTCCTTCCCTCCCTCCTTTCTTCTACTCAGATCTGTGTTTCTTTTCTGAAAATTTGAAAACAACTTGACAACGTGATGCTCATCAACTCCTAAATGCAATAGAGCATGTTTTCAAAAAGGCAACAATGTTGTCATATACAACCACAATACAACATCCAAATCAGGAAGCTAGCTTTGATGCGAAGTTGCCATCCTATCCAGAGACCCAATTTAAGGACAGTCATCAACTGTCCTAATAATTTCTTTTTCCTGCCTGTTCTAAGATGGAATTGAGGACCACATGTTGCATTTAGTGGTCATATCTCTTTAGTCCCCTTCAATCTGGGTCAGCTGCCTACTATTGACTCTTAACCTCCCACCCCCACGTCTACAGCCAGGGAAAAGGAAAGTGTGTGCCTTTGACTTATTTTGTTTTTTAACTATTACTTGAGTCAAAGTTGCTTTCATTTTTATCAAACTGTTCATTTAAGATTTGTGCAATCTTAAAGTCATTTATGTCTGAAAGAAAAAGAGACAGATATAAAGCGTGAAAATAAGTGTCTGTACTTAGTTGATACTGAACAAAGCACCCAAGTGTGTGAGAATTCCTCACCTCACAAGGCCTCCATATATTTTTCACACCTTGCCCTTTCCACCTCCCAGCAAACTCCTGCTCATCCCGGCTCTCCAAGTAAAGCTTCCCTCACCGCCCCCAAGTCAGACCCCCTTTACAGTGGCCATTCTTCCTTTACATCATTCATTACAATTTTCTTTTTAAAGTTTTTTAAATGGTAATAAAATAAATGTAACATAAATATGTCATCTTAACTATTTTTAAAAGTACAGTTCGGGTAGCTCTAAATGCGTTGGTATTGTTGTGCAATCACAATTCTCCAGAACTCTTTTCATCTTGCAAAATAGAAACTCTACACTCATAAAATAACAACTCCCCATTCCCCCTCCTCTTAGCCCCTGGCAGCCAGGGGCTAACTTACTGTCTCTAAGAATTTGACTACTCTAGGTCTCTAGGTACCAGTTTTTCCACATCCTTGCCAACACTTGTTATTTTTGTTTTTGTTTTTTGTGATAGTAGCCTTCCTAATGAGTATGAGGTGGTATCTCATTATGGTTTTTGATTTGCATGTCCCTAATGATTAGTGATGTTGAGCCTTTTTTTTTTCATGTGCTTATTGGCCATTTGCATATCTTTAGAGAAATGTTTTTTTCCCTTTTTTCCTCTTGATTGGGTTATTTGTTTTTTTTTTTTTTTTTTTTGCTTGGGTTGTGGTAGTTCTTTATATATTTTGGATATTAATCCCTTGTCAGATATGTGATTAACAAATAGTTTATTTTATACTGTATGTTGCTTTTTCACTCTCAATCATATTCTTCAATGCACAGAAATTTAAAATTCTGAATTCCACTTATCCTTTTTTGTTGTTTTGCTTGCTTCTGGTGCTTCTGGTGTCCTATCCAAAAAATCATCACCAAGTCAAATGGCAGTGAGCTTCTTCCATTATTTTCTCCTAAAATATTTTTATTCTTATGTGTGTGGCTTTGACTCATTTTGTTTTTTGTGCATGAGATAAGGACTCAACTATTTCTTTTGCATGAAGTATGGATTTCTACTTTCCCCAAAATATTTATTGAAGGGAGTGTTCATTTCCTATTTAATGTCTTGGCCTGGGCACCCTTGCCAAAAATCATTTACCATATATGCAAGGGTGTATGTCTGGGCTCTCCACTTAATTTCATTGGTCTATGTGTCTGTCTTTATGACAGTACAGCACTGTTTCAATCACTGTAGCTTTGGAATAAGTTTTGAAATCAGGAAATGTGGGAAATTCCAATTTTGTTTATCATTTTCAAAATTGTTCTGGCTCTGCAGATTTCCTTGAGATTCCACATGAACCTTAGGATGGATTTTTCTGTTCATGCAAAAAATACTACACAGATTTTGATAGAAATGAACTTGTAGATTTCTTTAGGTAGTATTAACCACTTAACAACACCTAACCTTTGAAGTCTTTATCATGCAATGCTTTTCCATTTATTTGAGTTTTTTAATGTCTGACATCAGTGTTCTGTACATTCCAGTGTGCATGTCTTTGTCTCCTTGACTAAGCCAGTTCCTTAATTATTTTATTCCTTAGATACTATTGTAAATAAAATTTCCCCTTTTTTAAGTGGCATGATATATTCAGTTTTATCTCTTCCCTTGGACTGTAACATTCAGGAATATAGAAACAGTGTCTAGTTTTGTTCATGTTCTACCCCAAGTCCTTTGTAGGCTGTAATCAACAAATAATTGTAAAATTTTTCTAATAGTATTAAGCTGGTTCAAATAGTCTGTTCTTATATCAGAATGAATTGGGTAGTGATAAACTATTTACAGTGTGTTTTGTCCTGATTTCGGTGACTGGCCACAAGGAAGAAAGACAGGAGGCAGAAAGGCTGAGCAAGTAGAGTTTATTGCTCCCGGGCTGAGAAGGCGCTCCTGAGGGTGGGGTCCACAGCTACTGCGAGTGCTGTAGGGGAAAGTGTCTCTCATATAGGATTTAGGTTCAGATTCTAGAAAGGTGACGTGTAGCTATATAACTGGATGCGAGGCCCAGTTCTGGTCATTATATTATCGCCCATATCTGGTCACACAGTAGCTGTTGTCACTGCCCATATCTGGTCACACTCAACACATTGACTGTTTTTCAACCCTCTTCCCCTTCAAAAAACTAATTTTTTTTTTTTAAATATCTGCTATATGCTAAGTGTCTTTGTAAGTGTTACTTTATTTCTCAATCCCATTGGTGGGATATAACCAGAATATATCTTATTGCAATTTTGAGTTCTGGAACTAGCCTTAAGTTGAACCTGGTTCTGCTGTTTGCAAGATGTATGACCTTGGACCAATTATTTCATTTCTTTGTTTCACAAATTCTTATAATATGGGGTTTAAACCCCTTTGGTTTATCCCATTGATTAATTAATAATTAAGATAGTGTATGTCAATGCTTAGCACATACTGAGTGCTTAATAAATCATAGCAATTATTTTCTCAAATTTACAAATGTGGGAACAGAGGGTAAGTTGTTTGTGATCAAATTAGACATCCTAGAATTCCTAAACACCTAAGTCCTGTACTTAAATGTCTCTTATTATACCAATCTCTCTTGTATCTGAGACCTAGGAGTGAGGAAACTCACCAGGCCTTCAGGGATAAAAATTTTTTGAAGAATTTGTTAGAGTTGGACCATCCAGTTCAGCAGATCAGAAGATGCAGGGATGACCCTTCATGTTTCAGAATTCAGTTGAAATTCCTGAGCCACTTAAGGAGTCCAGAGTAGAAATCTGACACCCAAACCAGAAATCTTTACTCAGATCAAGCTCAGTCTATAAATCTCTCTGCAGACTGTCAGATAGTCTGCATGGCTCAGGTAACTCACACTAGCATGGCGAGGGCATCAGGAAGAGAGGGTAGATGCCTGTACAGTTCCAGCCTCAAGAGATGACTAGAGTCTGGCTCATCTTCCCTTTACTCGCACATTTTACTGTCAGAAGAGACACACAGTGCTCACCTTTCTGCTTTTCCTAGTAATTCCAGGGTTCTGCAGAACTGAAAGTTGGCATGGCCTTTACAAAAGGCCTTCATGCTAGTCCCCAGGAAACAGTATTATAATGGTCAAATTAACAACATACTACCAATGGTTAACACTTGCTAAGCACTTACTGTCCCCATTGTGTTAGCTGCAATATCTTATTTCATCCAGGGGTGACCAACTGATCCTATATTGCTTGGGACTTTCTCAGTTTTAGCCCTGAAAGTCTAGATCCTGAAGTTCTCCAATTCCAGACAAACCAAGAGGGTTGGTCACCCTGTTTTATCTTCACAATAACCCTGGGAAACAGGAAACTTGACAGAGAAGAGTGGACTGTTTTCCAGAAGGCATAGCCTAACTAAGTATCAGAGGCAGGATTTGAACTTACCAAGTGTGACTCCAAGGCCTGTTCTCCTAATCAACGTGCAATGTTGCCCAAACCAGTAAAAGCAGCATCTGCCAGTAAATACTTGGGTTTGGTCCAGATACCAAACGGCAAGTAGTACTGGCAGCTGTGGGAGAAATAGTAAATTGTGCAATATGAAATTTCCCAAAATTAAAAACGGAAACTTATACTTTACTGCTGACAAAATGCCAAAGATTGCTTTCTAGACTTGACTGGTTCTTGGATATGGTGCCTCATTTTTTCCTAATTTTGGATGTGCATTTCATTTTGTTGAGAGTGAGAAAGAGTGGCCAGTTTGGCAATGTTGGTGAGTAGCTTTTAGTGGGGAGCCACATGGAAGATTCTGGTTCTCTTTGAAGAGCCTTCATTTCCTCTACGCTCATTTCTGCGCATCATTGCCCACTTGGTGGCCACCTTGTTTGCTAGTCTTCTTTTGTTTCATTACTTCTCTTTCTTTCCTTCTACATTCTAAGTGGTTCTTATGAACTGCATTCCCACCACTTTTTCCTCTTTCCCATCCTCTGCCCCATCCCCAGGGGCACTATTTTAGCAGTGAAACTTAAAATCCACAGCAGGTAGGATAAGTACTTCATGATCAACCTCTGTCTCTTCACTTACAAGGTGTGGGAAGCCAGGTATGGAGGATAAGATCTGTGTTCTGATCTTTGCACTCAGCTTTTTATACACATCATTTCACTTCGATGGACCTCAGTTTCCTCACTGACAACTCTATTATTATCACTCTATTGGGGGGGGCATGCAAGATTTAGTGAGACAAGTGTGACAGCATGAGCATGTAGGTGCTTGAGTAAATATTCTTTATTTATTAATAAAGTACAGTTGAACTGTGCCCCATTGAAAATTCCACATATAATTTTTGCCTCCCTATAACTTAGCTACAATGATCCTTGGTTATCGTTGAGGGGCCAGTTTCAGGATTCCTGTCCACAGTAAATGAAAACATGTGGATACTCAAGTCCTCTTATAGTCTTGGTATCGTGACATCCACAGCTGGTGGAATGTCACGATACAGAAAGTCAACTGTATTTGGGGGGGGGGGGCGGGAATCCATGGAGAATTGTACCCAAGCTGTTCAAAGGTCGACCTTTGTATTATGAATGGAAACTTGATTCAGAGGCTGCTCAAGAGATGCACAGCCTCCTTCATGCCAGTTGGAGAAAAGCATGAACCAGTTATCAGGAGAGTCTCAAGGACAGGAAAGGAGGGGAAGATGGAGTTTTTCTACCTTGGACCTTTTGATCGTTAATTAGATTTTTTAATTTGTACGAAGTACAGGCCTATTCAAAACACTGCAAGAAAAGTTTTGGGGAGGGGGGTGGGGAGTTATTGTAAGAAATATGTGGATCTCATTTGAAATTGGAATTTTGAAACTGTCAGTAGTCTTGGAGACAGTATTTCAAGAACTCTGCAGCCTCTGTTTTTCTTTTGACTCTCTCCTCACTACTCACTAGCTCTCCTGATAGCCCAGGGAGCCCTGAAGTCCCCACAAACCTCACCAGCAGGAATACCTTGATAAGTTTCCTTGAGGAATTTGTTCCTGGATCTATTGTTTTGTAATAGTCTCCACTTGCGAGTGGACAAACCTCAGCTCTCTCACAGACACATTCAGAAATTATGTATTTCTAGCTATGGGCAACCCATAGTCCAGTCAAGTGGACACAACATGAAACATCACAGCTCCTGGGGCCTGTCATCCTTTGTTCTGGCTGCCACTCTCACCTCACTGAGGCTCCCGACAGCACAGCCCAAGCTGTTCCACAGCCCTGACCTCTGCCATGCCTGCTGGCTCCTCGCGCAGCACCTTCATCTGCTTGTCTTCTCTGGGCTAGATGACTTGGGGTGGATACTAAGGGCAGCAAACGATACATTCTTTCAGGAGTCTTACACATACCTTGCAAAGAGGAGAGTTGGAGGTAGGGAAATTGTGAGGGAGAATCTGTGGCTTTTAGATAAAGCCTCAGATCATACCCCAACATCCAAGACCATGGGGCTTCTTCCTGCCCACCCTACTGGATTTTTTTGTGGTTTTGTTTCCACATAGGGGTTGCTTCCTGGAATACAGCCTCTGTGAGTCTCCTTCCCTGGCTTGGTAGAGATGCTTGATCATGTAGCTAGATGTTCACTGAAGGACAGTGAGTGCACAGCCCCATGAACTGGCAGAAGCTCTCGAAGGCTCCGCCCACCTCATGTGCTAGCCTGTTGGAGGCTCAGCTTGGGACGCAGCCATTTTATTACCTTATGCCATGAACTTCTATTTCCCAATAATTTCAAGAATAAATGTCATTCTGCTTAAGGCTCTGATTCTCCTTCATGGCACCTTTATACACATCCACACCTTAAGCTTCTAATATCTGTTTTCTTATTTGCAAAATATAATGGACCTAGTTTATCTTTCAGCACAGGTTGATGATCAGACAATTGCTGTGTTGGGTGGGTCTAGCCCCTAATCCAATCAATTGTTATCAAAAGGGGAGGGGAGAAGAGGGGAAGGATGTCATCAGGAACAACTTATGGTCACCCAAGTTTTCCCTTTCAACAGCTGTGTGGGAGGCAGTCTTTTGAGGCACTTTTGGTGAATAAACACAGAGTCAAATATCAAAAAATACATTCAGACTTCAAAAGTGAGCTGTTCTCTGAAAGACTGAACAAAAGCCTCCTCCCCCCCACACTAAAACTTCAAATCCTGCTTGATTTATTTTTTTCCCTAGGATATAAAAAGTGATATAGGCCCTCCCTGGTGGTGCAGCAGGTTAAAGCGCAGCACTAAGAATCTAAAGCCACTTCTGCATGAGTTCAATTCCCACCTGCCCGGTAGGAGATCCACATGGCGCGGCAGACCTCTCCTGACCCGCCCGCTGCTCCCCTCAGCAGTGTACTTCATCGATCCCCTCAGCAGTGTACTTCATCTGCCTGTTCTGCTCCCCACTCTGTCTTTGGTGAATCCTCTCACCCTCCGCATCTCTGGCCTGTACCCCAGTTCTATATGAATAAATAAATATTTTTTTTAATATTTATTTTTATTTATTTGTGCATACAGAACTGGGGTACAGACCAGAGGCTCAGGGGCGGCGAGAAGCTTCACCAGAGACAGTGTGGGGAGCAGAACAGGCAGATCCACAAAGTACACTGCTGAGGGGAGCAGCGGGCTGGTCAGGAGAGGTCTGCCACACCATGTGGTCACCTCCGGGGTAGGCAGGAATTGAACTCATGTGGAAGTGGCTTTAGCTTCTTAGTGCTGTGCTTTAACCTGCTGCACCACCAGGGAGGGTCCAATAAATAAATCTTTAAAAAAAAAAAGTGATATAGAGTAGAAGAGTGTTTGGGGACATCATGCGTTGTCATCTAAGTCTATATTTTTGTTGCTTAGATTATTTGCATATAGATTTAAGTGCCATCAGATTTCACACAGCTATGTAATGATTCACAGCTTTAGAAGAATATTGCTATGTCCTTTTATGCCACCTTTCATAATAAGACTTCAATTGCTCTTAAAATACTAACTAAATCTCATTAACATTATCTCCAACACATTAATAAGAAAAATAGGTCTGTAGAACAGTGACATTTTATGCTTAAAAATACACTTATTTAAATGGTTGAGTTGCCTCCATTTGAATATTGCCCACTGCTTCCATAATAATAGCAATTTTCACAGATGCTTTTTAATGGGTTAACCCATCTAGATCTCTACTAACAGGATAAAACCTTGACTAACATGCCTTCATTTGAGATGTGCTAATTGCTTATCAGGAATGACTCAGTTGTAGCCTATCAATGCTGCAATTACTTCCAAGCAGAAAATGGGCTCTTTGGCGAGGTGCATTTACGCCACCAGGCGATATGTCACAGTTAGTATTATAAAACACAGACTGTCAGGACCTGGAAGACTCAGTGCTGATCCCAAAGAATCCAAGTTCATCCAAAGAGGAAGGTGGAGAGGGAAGCTGGCCCCAAATCACTTCAATCTACTACAGTTTATTCAAAATCATGAAAAACTCAAAACTATTGCTATTCTTTAGCTGCAGAGACATGTGCTGTTATTCTCTTGTAAAAATATCAGCTAAAAAAAAAAAATATCAGCTAACCCAGACTTGGCTAACTCAAAGTTTTATGGAATGGTGTGTATGTGTGTGTGTGTGCATGTGTGTAATGTGTGTGAGGGAGAGGAAGAGGGAAATGGAGAGGGAGAAGGAGAGGGAGAGAGAAAAGGGGGGGGGAGAGAACCTTGTCAATTTTGATCTTGAAAAAATGAGGTTCTATTTTGTATCAACCCTGTGGTGTTATATCATATTTGCCTTGAACAAGTTTCAGTTTTTTTATTTTTTGGCGATAATAGTTCTATCTAGGGTTGGATAACCCAGTAGGCAGCACTCACGGGGTGAAGTTTGATGACGGAGGGTAGAATTAGCAAAGTAGCTTCATGTGTTCCCAAAGTGCCAGAGTAGCAGGATGCTGGGCTGTGGAGGGGGAACCCATACCTGAGCCCTCCTCGAAGTCCCCAGAGGGGGCACACGTAAGGAAACTTCTGTGGCCTGAGTAGAGACACAGGGTTGGGGTGATGGAGTTAGACATGGAGTTCTCCAAGGGCAAAGGACAGGTGGAAGTGAAATGAAATCTGGATTGTTATGGTAAGGACAGTAAGATGTTTTACACTTCCCTCCCTCCCTATACTCAGTTTAAGTAACTGAAAAGCCCAGAGACACTGGGCTTCAGATATATGGTGTCTGGTCGCTCAGCTCCATTTTCCTCTCTGTCACAATTTCAAGCAAGTGTTCTCCATGTGAAGGCAAAGGGGGTCACCAGCAGCTCTAGGCCCATGTGGTCTTTACTCTGATCATCTCTGGAGAGGATTAACCACATTTTCTCTCCTAGGAGAGAAACTATGGAAACTTTGGTTGGCCCTACTGAGTCATATGCCCAAACCAGGGCCCATTATTTAGGAAAGGGAGATTATAAACCATGATTAGCACTTTCTCATCTTGAAAGAAAAAGGGGTGCTGTGCACACAAAAACAGCCAGTGTCCATCTCAGTTTCCCTGAGGCCCTTCTCTAGAGCTGGGATGGGTCTCATTCGGCTATGAACTCTGTTTTATGAAAAGCCTTTTTGGAGAGGAGCACACTTAATTTACACAGATCTTCCAAGCACAGCTTCATAATCAATCTGCTCAATCTGGCCCCTGTCCTGTCCCTTCTGCCTGTTCTTTCCTGATGTTCAAATGCCGCGCCCTCTACCTGGTCAGTTTTCCTAAACAATGCTGGTGTTTGTGTGTGCAGAGGGCCTGGCACACCAGGCATCTGTGTTTGTATTTAGGGCCTTCTCAATAGGGAAACGGTGATTACTTTTGAACATGAGGATTAAAAGGACTAGATTTTAACTTTTGCACATCAGTGTAGAAGCAGTGGGCAGGATAGTTTCAGGGAGCAGGGATAGGTGCTGAGGAAAGGAGGTAACTGGCTCTAACTCTGGTGTAGGCAGGAGGGGAAAGCAAATGAAAAAACAACGGAAAACGGAAGAGGAAAAAACTGATGACTAATTTGGTCTCTCAGTTCTTGGAAAATGATTTGATGTTGGGGAGCAAGAGCGAAGGAAATAAATTTTAAACTAAAAAAAAAAAAATCTCATGCCTCAAGTCTTTGAATTGAGAAAAAAAGGAGATTTGCATTCAATATACAGTAGATGATTAGAACTATGGACAATAAAATGATCTTAAAATGTGAATTGTATCATGTCACCCTTCTGTTAAGAAGCCCTTAGGAGCTCCTTAATGGCCTCCCACTGAGATTAGAACAAAACTCAATCATCATATCATGATCTATGAGGCCTTGCATAACTGGGCCTTTTCCTCTCTCTCCAACTTTATGTCATTTTCCCTTTAACCACCGCTTCTCAATTTTTGCTTCTCACATGTCAAATTTCTATGCCAATTCTGCTCTAAACACCTTCACTAGCTCTAGTCCTACCTCTTCCCTTCCCTCCTACCTCTCCAGCTCCCATTTCTATTTCCATTCCCTTAATCCTCTTAAAAACACAGAAAGAATCATCTTGCAAAAATGCAGGCCCTTCCAAGGGCATCATACTTTCCCACCTGGGAACCCTAACAAGTTGCTGAGCAGGAAACTTGTTGGTATTCAGGTGCCTCCTTTGAGGCCAAGTTGCTGGGCACTCTTGGGCCCAAGCCATTACATAATAGCAGTTAGTTCTTTCTCTTTTCAGATGTGTTATAGAATATTATATTAAAAATTGAATTCATTAAAACAATAGAGTAAAAAAGAATTTGTCACTTGACCAAAGGATTCATCATGAGGTTTCTTAAAATAATGATTTTTTTTCTAACATCGTCAAAGCTCATTTCATTTTTGACAATTCAGTTCACACATGCTCTCAAATGTATATAGCACTTAAGGAAGACAACACATATATGCATTGTTTCTGCATCATAGATGGTGAAATTGAATCACAAGGCTTGTTGATGATGAAAAGGACTCAAGATCTAGTCAATCAGAAAGCTGTTCGCACTGAATTTTGCTCAAATTTGAGGATTAATTTCATTCCCCCAATATTTTCCTCTTAAAATATAGAATAAAGGTCTGCCAGAGTTTTTCCAATACCTGCAATGGACTTGAGTATTTCAAACCTGGTGTTTTCTGATCTGCCCTGGGTGAGGCTTTCCAAATACTGGCCATTTTGTTCCTTAGAGCTCTTTTCAGCCAACACTGCTGATGGTGTGGGGCTGCTTGCCTGAGGCTATTTTTAATAGTTCGCTTGTACTTTATCCAGTGAGCAACCAGGTGGAGAGGCAGTTCTGGGACAGTTAACTTATATTTTTAGCATAATTTAAAAATGTGAACAACAAGTTTCTTTTTTTAAATAAAAAAGGAAATGAAATTAAAAACAAGACTTAAATTAATCTGGGAGACTTGAAATGGCAAGCTTGCCCCTTGCCGATTTCGTTCCAGTTCACCAAGTCTCAACTATCACAGCAACAGGGCAAAGGAAGGAGCTAGGTTACTCAGCCCTTGAATCTCCTTGCATTTGTGGGTTTAACCTGAGCTCCATTGTTATTTTAAAGGACTTTTTACATTCATAGAATTCCGCTTTTATTAGTAAAGGTTTTTGTAGATATCGATCTATTTGATGCTAAGCCAACAGCATATGATTACCATAGAGGTAATTTATAGGGAGGGAAAAAAACCAACCCTGAACCTTATTTAGGTAAGTATACACAGGGTACAACTGAGACCTAAACCAAGTCCTGTCTAGATATAACTTCATCATCTTTTGATTTGGTGGAATAATTTAAGCTATTGCTTGTCCCCAAACATTTTCACTAAGATACCCTAACCAGCCTGCTTGTTCTTTTCACCTTGTCTATCCCCCTGAGTGCACTGGGACAAGGGTGATAAATCCTATTCAGACAACTGTTGTAAAGGAAATTAAAGGCCAAGTAAATCCAGGGTTTATATTAACTGCTAAGAGCTTAAGCACCAGCAATCAGTAGCTTCTCAGCACTTACACATTCCACATCATTCTCAAAATTAGAAAGGAGAAACACAAACCATACTCTTCGAATATGTAGGAACCATACACTGCTCTTGAAAATGTTTCAGACTACCATAAAAAAAAATTAAAAGACCAAAATTTTATCTTTAAACAAATTTGAGCAATTTTTTCATTAATATTTTTTCATTCGGGGCAGGAACAACAGTAATAATTACTCAAGGTAGACACTAGATCAACAATTTAGACACATTATTTATGTAACCTTCACAACCCTACAGAGTAGGTTTGATTCTTTCTCTTTTAAAATGAGTAAATCCAGATTCAGGAGGCCTAAATATGTCTAGATTTGTACAGCTAGTAAATGATCAGTTGAGTATTCAAATCCTTGCTTCTGTGATTCTACATTAGTTCTCTTGGAAATGGAGTTCCAGTCTTGGAGCAAGAGAAATCACATTTTAATGTTTACCTTTATGGCCCAAATCTGTATCTTTACTTATTAATAGTCTTCCTTTTCAAAGGAGACTAATAAAGTAAGTCAACTCTGACATTTGACTTTACCCTAAAAAGTGGCAATTAGATGGCCAAACCTCTTGATAACCTTGAGTTACACCTCACCTCAGCGTTGATCTTTCTTCTACCCCCCATATGGTCTCATATGAATACACTGAAACTGGTTCCATCCATCCAGCTCCTTTTTTTCTTTCTCCTTTTCTGAAATGTCATCTCCAAAAGGTCTAGCAGATTTACATCTGTGAAAACCTGCATGTACTTTGGATTATGTAGCTAATGAATTTTTGGTAAATTTTTACTAAAATATATCGTACTGTAAAAGGCACATCTGATGAGTTTATATCGTATTGAATTTTTACAAAGTGAACCCACCCACATAATTGCACCCAATTAGAATAGGATATTACCAGTCAAATTAATGATACTTTAATCACTAAAGGAAATAATCCTATCTCAAATTTCATGTAAATAATATTTTTACAAAGGCAAAAATGCATTTAAATGTATTTAACTATGCCCCACTTTATGTTTTATATAATTTGGTTTTCATACCTGTGTTTTCTAAAACTATGATGTGTTTAAAGAGAATTTCTGATGAATAATATAGCAGAGGATATAAACCCACATCAAAACTCAACACCATACAACCCTTGGACTACTTCCTCCTGGCTATTAAATGAACAGCTGTCTAAAAAAATGATATGGTAGTCACAGCTTGTGAATTTTAAAATTTGTTTACCTTCAATGAGCAAAAAACCCAAATGAGGACTTTTCCCTTTTTGCTCACTATAGGTTCTAGTTCCAGATTGAGGGGAGAGGGAAGTTCCCACCTGACGCCTACTGCTTCCATACTCTGACGTGTCAACATGCTCTGAATGTGGAGCATTAAATGAACCCTTGGTCTGTTTTGCTTTTGCCTGCATCCTTATCGTTAGCTAATGGGCTATGGCAGATAGAAACTGCCTTTCACAAAGTACCTTCTACTACAGAGTGTGAGTGTGTGCAGACCCTACACGTGTGATGAATCTATGATATTGCAGCCTCGCTATTTGTTTTGAGATGCTTCCCTGGCCATTTTCCTCTTTTAATTTAAATTTCATTTTAAATTAATTTTTCCCACTTTTTTTTTTTTTTAGAAATAGCTGTTATATAACATTGCAGTAGTTTAAGGTATTCTGTATGACTTGACACATGACTATATTGAGAAATGATTAACACTCTCAGTTAATATCTCACTTCATATACTTATATTTTTTAATGATGAATACTTTTAAGATGCACTTATGTTTTGTACATGTTGTTTTGTATGAGCACAACTTATTGCAATTTCTATGTAATTTTGTATGCCACTTACAATGTTTTTTCTTTTGGCTATACTATATGGTAAGCTTGACTTTTCTAAACAATAAACTCTTCATGAAAGTAGTTTTATGTTGAAAACAAGTTTATCATGTTATGAAAGTTTCAGGGGTTGCTAAGAGAAACTGATACTTTGTTCCCATTGGAACTGTTGTTTTAAAATGAAAGGTATAGAATCTCTCCCTTTAGAGGATAAAACTTAGGATGGGAAGTATTTCATCCTTCCTGGAAAAATGTGAAATATACTATCCTCTAATTAAAAAGTATGGCTATGTGTTTGCCCTCATCCAAATATTCCAGATAGCTGTTGGATTTTCTTTCATCTTCCTTTGGTTTGCTGGGATGCACAGTGATGATGATGGCAAAAAAGGGACATGAACTAGCTGCTGCTGGTCACTGCTGGAGCAGAGAAGCTGGCAGGAAAGGCATACCTGTGCCTTCCACTTGATAAGCTCTAAGATGGTGGTTGGCCTCCCTGATTGAGTAAAAGGAAGGGACTTTTACACCAAGCGCTCTGCAATATTCAGCTACCAGCATAACTTTTTCATCCTGAACACTTTTTTTTTTAAGGTTTATTTATTCTTGCGTACAAGAACTGGGGTACAGGCCAGAGGTGCGGGGGATGAGAGAATCCAGCAGAGAGAGTGGGGAACAATACAGGCCTAATGACTGAGGGGACAGTGGGCGTGTCAGGAGAGGTCTTCCGGGCTATGTGGGTCACCTACCTGGAGGGGAATCTAACTTGTGCTGCAATGGCTGCGGATTGCTTCATAGCACTGTGCTTCCAGGGAGGGCCCATGGCTCTTATCTTTAAAGGTATTGATTTGGAGCAAACAAACAAACAAACAAACAAAATCGACCCGATTCTGCTGAAAAATCAAGGCACGGAACGAGGTGGAATTGGTCACAACTGTAGTCTATAAAGGCAGTGACAACCAACCCGTGGCGGGCACTCTTCCTTGAGCCGCACTTGTCTGTCTTGCCCATGGCATCAGATTAACTGTGGCAGTTCCCTGTCTGACTCCTCCATTCCTCTCATGGTGTTCTCGTGTCTCATAACAGCCTAGTTGAATTATGGTAATAGCCTCAGAGTCTATCTTCTTCTGAGAGTGCACAAACTAAGACACATCCTGAAAAGCTTGAAGAAAGATGAGAACAAATGGTGAATTATCACTGAAGCAGATGTGTACAAACACACGCAATCACGTGTCTGTTTGGCTAATACTTGTGAGGATGCTAAGTGTGCTCCATCCCCAGTAATTAGAGATATGTTAACCGTGTGTTTTTGGGAGTGCTGCCCACTAACAGCCTAACTGTGACACTGCTTTGGGAATAAGCAGCATTTACCGAAGAAAGCTCCTTCCCTCTACTCACACCACCTCCTTTCTGGGAGGAAAGGATTGCAGTAGGGTTCTAAAGGCCTAACCCGGTCAGCCTGTTCCCACAGCTCTAAAGGATCAACCCATCTTCAAAAATGCCCCCAGGTCAGGTTTTCCATTGGGACAGCACCAAGGCTGGACTCCTTCCTCTGTCCCTCTCCTGATCCTGCCATCCCAGGACCAGCCCCAGGAAAGCAAATCTCTATCTCAGGATTTGTTTTCCTGGGCACTCAACCAGTGACCCTAGTGATGAGCACCAAGTAGACGTTATTCTAGGTGATGAGGGAATCACTGGAGCTCAGATAAGTGTTGTGCTCTCGTGCTCTTGTATTTTATTAGGAAAGAATTACTGTTCCAGAGAAGGGGTGTGATTATGAAGACTGACAAGTTCCAAGACCTGTAAGTTGGCGACCAGGAAGAACACAGGTTTCATTCAATTCAAAGGCAGGAAAAAAGCAGGTTCCATCTTCCTAGGGGCTGATGACAGAAGAAGAAGAGAAGATCAGCCCGTTTGTGCAACTGACTGGCAGAGGCCACCAACATAAGGGAGGGCAATCAGCTTTACTCAGTTTAAATGTTAATTTCATCCAAAAGCTTTTTCCCAGGAACAGTGTTTGGTTAGTTATCTGGACCCCCTGTGTCTCAATTATCACAGAAAATCAACAATTTTTACTATTGCAAATGTATAATTTTGGAAATTTGCAGGTCTATGTATCTGTAATACAAATTCCCCCAAAGTAGCTTTAATAAGTGAAAACAAATTATTTTGATTGGGGTGACCATCTTGCCATTCATGAGATTTATGTAATTTGTAGTTCTACCAGCATATGTAAATGGTTGTAACAATTATAATATCAAATTTTGGGATTTTTTTTTTACAAGTTTAAAGTAGCTTTAATTTGAACAACTCTACATGAGTGAGGTTGTACATCTTTTCATGTTTTTAGGGACCATCAGTACCTATTTCCCTGTAAATTTCCTATTGACATTTTTTGTTTAGTTTTTACTGGGACCATTTTCAATTTCTAAGGCTCATTAAACATTAAAGGACTTGGCCCATTTTGCTTTTGGTTGCAGATATTCTGTTAGTTTGTCATTTGTGTTTTGTGCTTATGTTGTTTTTATGTCATATTTTTTTCCTTTGTGGCTGTGAGATTTTAGAAACGCCTTTGAGGGGCTCTTAAGATAGAGCACCTGGACCCATGGTCTTTTTTTTTTTCATTCTTTTGCTAAAAGTGTTATTTATTTTTGTTAACTTATTTTTTTTTACATTATTGTTAATTTTTGGACAGAATTTGATTTCTCCCCTCATATGTAGTCCCCATAGTTCTCCCATCACCATAGCACCCATGATCCATCTCAGTTAGCCTGTGTGCCCTTCCTTCCCCTGTTTTGTTCCCCGTCCCTGTTCCCTGCTATATGTCTCTGGTCTATGGTAAGTTTTAAAGTTTGTCTTTTTACCAACCCTTTGTTCAGTTTCTCTGTATTCCATATATAAGTGAAACCATTCAATATTTATCTTTTTCCTTCTGACTTACTTTGCTCAACATAATCCCTTCCAGCTCCATGTTGTTGCAAATGGCACGAGTTTATCATTTCTGATCACTGAGTAGTGTTCTATTGTATGTATATACCACATCTTCTTGATCCAGTCCTCTGTTTTCGAGCATTTAGGTTGTTTCCATAACTTGTCTGTTGTAAATAGTGCTGCAATAGCCATAGGAGTGCACAATTCCTTTTTGTTAGCATTTTTGTTTTCTCTGGGTAGAGTCTTAGCAGTGGAATTGCTGGTTCATATGATAGATCCATTTTTAGTGTTTTGAGAAACCTCCACACAGCTTTCTATAGTGGCTGGACCACTAGCAGAGTAAGAGAGTTCGTTTTTTTCTCCAAATTTTCACCAACATTTGTTGTTGCTAGTTTTTTTTTTTTAATTGTGCCATTTTCACAGGTATTCACATTGTGGTTTTGATTTGCATTTTCCAGACAATAAGTGTTATTGAACATTTTTTCATATGCCTGTTGGCCATTTTTTCTTTGGAGAAATGTCTTTTTAGTTCTTCTGCCCATTTTTTTTTATTGTGTTGTTTGTTTTATTTTATAGTTGTGTAAGCTATTTGTAGATCTTTGATATCAGCCCCTTAGTTGTATGGTGGACAAATATTTTCTCCTATTCAGTAGGGTGTCTCTTCATTTTGATTTTACAGATACTTTTTAGTTTGATGTTTTCCCAGCTGTTTATCTTCCTCTTTGTTTTCCTTGCTTCTGGGGATGAATCTCAAAGATGTTTCTGAGGTTTATGTATTGGAGTGTTTTGCCTATGTTTTCTTCTGTATATTTTATGGTTTCAGGTCTTAGATTCAACTCATTTATCCATTTTGAGCTGATTTTATTAAATACACCCCAACTCTTTTCTTATGCCACAAAAAAGGTTAGAACTATTTGAGGTAGGTCCCACGGACAGTAAAAATGTACATAAGCAGCACCAGAATGAGAAAGAAAACTTAAAATAGATTCTGACCCAATGTAAACATTAAACATGCGGTGAAACAAACGATATCAGAGAATCATATCTTATCAAAATAACTGTAGATTCTAGACTTGAGAAATATAATCTTGTTGAGAGAGAAAGTTAATGTTTTATCATACTCCCTTCATCGAACTAGGACACCCTGGACATAAGGGTTTTGATAAATGCAATCCGACTAATTTAAAATTGATTTAAGAATCTTGCTGCTTCATCTTTACAAATTGAAAAGCAGGTTTGCTTATACTGGTATCCTTTTATGGTACTTGAGTAGTGGTCTGACTCCTTTTGGAAATGAATAATGGATTAAAAGTACACTTTGCAGCTTACATTAGTTACTTTTGTAATGCAAAATAGAAGCATGATAATGTACTATTCAGTATGCTTTAATATGATTTATACATACGCTACACAGCATAAGTAATTCATTATGCCCTTCACAGTACATTTCCTGAGTACAGAAGCTTATGTTTACCAGTATTTCATCTCATAATCAGTTTGCCTAATAGAGGGAGTCTGGGACCATGAGTAAGGAGTCTGCACTCTACTTGGCCCATGACTCATCTAATGACCTGAGGCAATACTCCACTGGCTTTGGGGTTGGGTGTTTGAAAGAGGGAGTGGACAGTACCTTATGGATTTGGTTCAGAGGAATGGTCTGTGGACTAATTACTTCCGGACTGTAAATAAGTGGTCTTAAGTTCTGGAGTTAAACAGGCTTCACACTATAATTATCTTTATTCCAGGAACTATCCTATCTTTGGAAATAACACTCTATAATGGTCATTTAATCAGATAACAGTTATTTGGTGTGCATTTGGAAATAAATCCTGTACAATTTCATAAACAGCATATTGTCACCTATTGTATTTTTCTATTTGCAAAGTATGAATTTACTGGCCAACATAAGTGATGGCCCTCCAAGTCAGCTGTCTTTAAAGCCCACTGCATTCCATTTTTAGAAGGAACATATACAGATTTGATTGAAGGTTGGGTACTGGAAGTGGGGGAGTGAATCTAAGAAGTAGAACTACCCCGAACATTTGTGGGGCCTGGCATAAGAGTATAAATGAAAGTCCACATACCATATGTTTAAATATTTAAGTGGTATAGATCAAGCTAACAGACTGTTAAATAAAATATGTTCTATTCTCTTACCTTGACTGATTTATCTTTATAATGATCTGGATGGTCAGGTTGGAATTTGAGGTTTCTCTGAAGGTCCCAGAAAATTTCTAAATCATATTTCTCTCTCTTTTCCCCAAATGCTTGATGTCAGTATGGCATAACCTATAACAGTCTCTAGACCAGAATTTGAAAACACATATCCTTGAGGTTTCTTTCAAACCATACCTATTTATGATATGCAAATGATGCTTCATTTTTTGAGAATACTGATGACTGTCTCTATGAAAGTGGGAATCTATTAGAATAACTGAAACTTCAAAATAGTGAGATCTGCAGTAGTGATAAATACTTTGACACAATTTGATCTCTTTGACAATCTACATTTTGACCTGGTCTATTTAAATTCTGCTGGGAACATAATTTTCACATCAAACTTCTATTATGAATTGTAGGATAGATAAGTAAAATATGCAGGTTTTGCACACACACTTATTTTTTTTTTGCCTGACATATAAACCATTATTTTAGATTCAAAGAAATCTTATTGGTCAAATAAGTCTAATAATGGGAATGATATAATAGAAACATTTATATCCTTAAAGAATGCACCTTAAGCAGTTTTATTTTATAGCTGATATTTTTATTTTTGCTTGGGTATACAATTCTTGTTTGTCAAGACTCCACTTTTCTTTGTTAAAATGTAAAATGCATATTGGGCAAATGCTCCAGGGCAATTTGCATAAAAAGTGATGACAAAGAGCAATTAGTACTTCATTATTATGCAGTGAAATGCTACTTTGCTCAAAAGTGACTGTAGTTCCCCCCACACACCCCCTTATAAATCTGGTACAGCATTGTTCTAAAAATAGTACTTAAGAAACCTCTGTTTGTAAATCAGTGTCTTTGACTTCCCACTAGGAATCTAGGGAGGGAAAATGCAAGCACTAAATAAAGTTATTACCCCCAGATCTTTGTAGTGAATAACAAGCTCCAGAATTCTGTTAGATAAGGCAGGCCAGAAGATTTTAATGTCTCATCAAATTAGATCCATATCTTATTTTACCTCTTGGGATCAGCTTTCAAAGCATAGTCAAATCATTTGCTGATAGGAGCATCTCCTTCCCACAACACACTCTCTCAAACGCTCTCAGAAATAGGGTCATGCCACACACAGCTACACTACAGAGAACACAGTCCCAAGGTGTCTCTAGTTAGGAAGGCTTGATTTTTGAATACAGTTTTCATTACCATGAAATTCCTCTAGGGTAAAAAATGATCGCATTAAAGAAGCAGTGTGGGGAGGCAGATTCTGTGAAAGTCCACCCCATCACCTGTGCTACCAGACTCTCTCTGTCTTTAATTTGCCAGGAAATTCATATTTTTATCTTTTTGGGTTTTTGCTTCTCTTGTTGAGCCAACATATTATCTAAAAACTCTGTAAGCCAAAATGTTCCAACACTGTGTGTGTTTGTATATAAATATGTGTGTGTGAGTGTATGAGAGAGAGAGAGAGAGAGAGAGGAGAGCACTTACTATTTAGATACTGGTGGGTTAAGAAGGAAACAGATACTAGTAAATCTTTGGAAATGATCCTGTGAGGCTGAAGATGGATGTGGATTCCAATATACTTTTTTGGAAGTACTGAAGCTGGCATGGAGAGGGGAGAAAAGAAGGGAGCGGAGGTGGGAGGTACAGGCACCTTATTAATTTGGGAGGCCAGTGCCTCAGCCATTAGTCCACTGGGGCTTCTTACACCTTATTAACTTGGATCTTGCCCTGCATTACCCTCTGTGGCCCAGACCAGATCTATGCAATCCCTTCAACCACATCCCTAGCCGCCAGGTCCCAAGGTGGCTGACATAACCGCTTTGGCTTGCATCATAAGGGGGCTGCTCAAAACTTATTAAGTATTTGCATTACTTGAAATTTAGGTACAGGGTCTCAAGGTTGTGTGTCTTTCCTGGTATATCTCCTAGAAAGAAAGGATGAGGTATGTTCTCTGGTACCTTGCTTTGTAAGCATAAGTAACTGGTGTAGCTGAAAGACCTTCATCCAGACCACATTTCATTTACTGTTCCTATTCTCAGGTCACTGGTGAAAAGATGGTGAAGTCATGTAGTTCATACCATATCAGGGATGCATTGTCTAACTTGGAGGTAATGTGTGATCATTTTATGTACCACCACAGATTGATTATTCATATAATTTTCTATGAATTTTTAATGCATCCAAGTTCCTACATATTTAACATACAATGCCATTGACCAGAAATCTTCATAAAACTATGAAAAGTGACTCTGAAGTATTCTTCCATAACATCCCATTCTATCAACCAGCTCATGAGATGATACTGCTGTCTCCAGTTGGAATTCCTGCTTTGAATCCCCCTATCTCAGAGGGTCCCACAACTAAGATGGCTTTTCTTGAAGCAAGTCCCTAGCCTGAAATGCTATTTGGGCAGGGTGTCCAAGCCAGGTCCTATTTTCCCCTTTATGATACTCTTCTACTTTCTAGTAACCTGTGAGGGTTGATCAGTTATCCAAAAGAATCCTAGCACTCACATCTGTGGGATGTTCCTAGACCCAAGGTGGGGGCTAACTGAGGAAAGCTTATGTTCTCACCAACACTGACAAGGTACCAGTCATTTCTATTGTAAGATTGCAGGACTTTGGACCTCTACAATCGTGCTGCCATACTACTGACAGGTATCTCTTATTCACAAAGGATGAAGACAAGAATTTTCACATTGGGCAGTAAGTAAAATACCTATGATTCTGTCTCCATCATTACATCACTATATCTCATGTGGCCTATTTTTCTAATAAAATCACTTATATAAACATGGCCCCTCAAAATATATTTGTCTAAGGTTCACACGTTCTAGGGATATGCCTGCCCTGGGGCATCATTATAGGTTCTTGAAGAGAAGCTGATATAGAACAGGGATTTGGAGTAGGGAGAAAGCTGCAGCAGTGATATGAGTGTACTTGAGGTTGAAATCATAGGTTTTGGGTTCTCATTCTGGCTCTGCCACTTCCCTTCTGTGTCCTTGATCTAGTCTCTTAATCTCTCTCCATCCCAACCTCCTCCTTTGTAGAGTGACCTGGAAAATCAATAGGACTGTTTTAGACAGTGATTTCTAAACTGTTAGAGACACAGAGAAGACATTGGGAGAAAATACTACTACTTTTAGTCACAGTCCCCCATTTTTCAGATTTAATAAATCTCCAGTGGGCTTTGGGTATCTGATATTTTTTGAATGCAGCAGATTTTGGTATATAGAAAGACTGGTCCTCATTTCTCTTGGGGATGCCCTATTTCTAAATTTTGAGATTCTACTGTAAGACTGTGGCAATGGTGGGGTCTATGTGGTGCTGATGAAGTCTATGGAGGAGAGAAATCAAGAAATATTTTGATGTAATGACAGGTCCGATAAAAATGATGACTCATTTGTGTCACTAGGAGCTAGCTGTCCATTTTAAATGCTTAACACATATAACCTAGTTTCATCCTCACATCCTCCCTCTATCCCTCTATGATTTTACAATTCCCAGATGAAGAAATGGAATTAAAGAAGGGTTGACTAAGTGGTCAAGGTCAAATGCCTGTACGTTTGGCAACTTGTGTAGAGGAACTGAAGAAGTGGAAGGAATCACAGCTGTCTCTATGTTTTTAAGGCTGGAGGACAGGGAACACAGTCTGGATGGTTTCGTGGCTTGTTTGTTTTGTTTTCTTACTGGTTTTGGTGGTGGAAATTATGAATAACTAATTAACTGCCCTAGTGATAGAAATATGCTGAAGAGACTTGAAAATGACCCCGAGGAGAACAGATGTGAGGTTGGGCTAGAGTACTAGGGATTTGGGAATCACCTGAGGTGAGAGGTGTGCTGTGATGTGGGAGGGGAGACTACTAACCTCCTGGATGGAGTGGGCAGTATTTCTTAAAAGTACCAGCTTGGGAAGGAGAACGGGCAGGCAAATCTCCAGCATCAATTCAGCATGTAAGATCCCCAGCCGCTTTTGAAGAGCTGTTCTATTATATAGTTTGGTCAGCAACTCAGCTTCATATTTTCATCTACCAGAATGTTCAGATCAATACTCCCAGTCCTCATGATTTACTGAACCTGAATTTCTCTAACTGCTCCATTAACTCTTTGGAAAGGTTTCTTCCTCTGTTAGCACTGGATCATGATTTTCCATAAAATTTGCCCTTGAGCAAGCAATTCTCTCATCATTCTCACTAGGGAAATTGTCTTACATTTTCCTCTACCCTCTCTATCCTTCCTCACTCTCTTAAGAGCACTGTTTCATGAATCTGCATTTTGCCTGCTAATTAGTGTTTTTGAATAAACACGTGCTACTGAGCTTGGAATCTGTGGTTTTTTTTTTTTTTTTTTTTTTTGCTCATTCCAGTTAGTGAGTTTCTAATCCTTTATGTCAGTTAACATTTCCCCAACTTGGTTATTAAATTTAGGGTCCTATTGTCCCTCTGTTTGTGCAGTAGAAGCATTTTGGCATTAACGAGCTTGGTGCCGTGGCCCCCGTCTCTGCATGCCCAGTCCTGTATTCATGTCCATGCTGTTGTTTCCCTACATGCTGGGTACAGATGGGTCTGGTGGCCAGAAAGATTATTTTAAAAGGTGAATTCACTCACAATGTGCCTCTTTGTTCCAGAGAATATTTTGTTCCTCTGATCCTCAGCTTCAGCACCATGAAAAAGCATTTGTCAAGCCCTTAATTGCCCAGAGTGCTACACTAAGCCCTCTATAAAGAGAGTTTCACTGCCACGGCAGGGCCAAGTGTGACAGAGCCAGTCCTGGGTGCAGAGGAAATTGCTGTGGCTTTAGCCCTCATCCACAGGCCTACAATTTGACAGAAAAGTGATGTGGTTTCCTCAGTGACGCTGAGTCCCTGATGGGAGCTGCAGGACATGCAGCAGAGGTGATGGTATAGTTAGATAACCCAGAAATGAGGGAAGGGGGGCAAACCATTTTATCCTCAGGGAGCCTGAAGGATGTGCTCCTGAGAGGAAACAACATCAGCAAGCGGCATCCTCTTCAATGGTTTGCCAGAAAGGGGGCAATTGTCCCTGGTAGGCTTAGCATTTACATGGGAGTGAGCATGGTGTTCTTGCCAGTTAGGAGCCGATAATTGTGCTTGGTACAACACAAACACATGAATAAGCTTATAATGTATGATTACATAAAAGACATACACAAAGAAGCAGCCCTATCTGGGTCCAGAGATGCAATGTGTGTGTGTGTGTGTGTGTGTGTGTGAGCATGAGCATAGGCACGCATGCGTGCATAGTACAGAACACACACAACTGTTAATGTGGTAATGTATCGAGGGGCATAATCCATTCTGTGTTCAGGATAGTGTCTAACCTGTAGTGAGCTCTATATATGAATCAGTTTTGTAAGTCAATTAATTAATTAGTTGTTCCACAAGTAATTGCAAGTTAGGAAAGTTGGGGAAATGCCGAAGTCACTGGATTTTCTTCCTCTACCAGATCCACTGGGGCCAACTCAGGGAGTTGTAGCTCAAGACCAGAGAAGGTAAGTTGCACAGAATGTCCCTGAAAAACTGCCCAGAGCCACCTCACGTAGGGACAAGAGTTATCTCTGGGTCCATGACCCTGTGCTGTGTGGCACACCGAAACACAGGGGATCCTCCTCAGTCAGTCTCTGAGAAGTGGAGCCAGTAGGAAAATGCCCATTTTGTCAGCTTTGTTCCCGGCCCTGGAAACAACTCTAAAGTCAGTCACTTCTGGGTCCAGGTATGTATTGATGACCATGCCTTTAAAGGGTTCTTTAACCTAGGAATTATATAAAGATCAAAGAATTTCTTTAAAAGGCTTGATCTTGCGTTTTGTCCTAAGATTGTACAAATGCATGGATTTTGGCATCAGGGTGCCATCCCTCCTTGGGAAGGAACCACTGGAAAACTCACCAGTGTTGTCCAATGCTCCAATGTGTGCATGTTGTTTGTGGCTCAGGCTTATTTGCCTGACTTTGTGGGCATTTACTTGGTCCCCCCTCAACTGCCAGAGTTCTAGATCCTTGGTTACTAATGGTGGGTACTAGGGCAGAATGTTTTATCTCTCTGAATACCTAATCTGATCCCTTGTGGTGTGAGGTTGCTCTGGCATCTGTATTCTTTCCAGTACTTTGGCCACAGAAGGACAGTTTTAATGCCCTTTTGGAAATAGTTGGAGTCAGATTTCTGGATGGGCAGTCTTGATATCTTTTCTTTATTGTGTTAGGAAACATTCTCCAGGCAGCAGGAGTTTTAGGAACTACCACTTACAATTCAGTAACCAAAGAAAGATGACTTCCAATACCTGACACTCCTCAGATGGGCAACAGTCTCTTTGGTGTCACAAGGATCCTTGATGTCCTACTTCAATCACCTAGGAATCTAGAAAAGAGCAATATCATCTGAGACCACAGAATTGGTAATTGTTGTTCAGCCTGATGGCAGACAATCTATAAACATCGAGTTCATCAACTGGTTTGTCTTGTCCTCGTACAAACATGAGCTTTGGAATGGCAGGTGTGTGTGTATGTGTGTAGTTAATACAGGAAGCTTCTCTGCATGAATCCTCTGCTATCACCATCTTTGCATCAATTTTTTTTCTGGCTTAAAATTCACCTCCCTAAAGATTTCTTGGGTACATACTGATATGCTCATGCTCTAATGACTTTTGTATTTTTTAATTAAAAAGATTTAGTTAAATGTTTTTTGATATTTTTAATTTCCTATGTATTGAATAGTATGATGTTTATCACATAATAAGGGTGAAGTGAATGCATGTGACTTAGAGATATACCCAATGAACACTGTTATTGACACCAGTGAGCCATCAAGCTAGCAAGTAATTTTGTCAAATAAAGCCAGTTACCTAAGAAATGACAGAGAAAGGGGAAGACTAACTTTATCAATTCTCCTTCATTGCAGATACATAGAAAGTGGCATATTAATGTAACAATTCCTAGAAAAAGATATTGGTAGAGTTATCTCAGTAATTTTGTAGAGAAATACCCTTGTATCTGTTAAGTCCTTTTTTTTTGGAATTCCCCATTGCTCTCTAATAGGCAATACATATCTCTTGATTTTTCACTTACCTGAAAGAAGTATCACACCCAGGGTATGAAAGTGTTTGCTAACAATAATTGCTTGAGAATAAATATGAGGTAAGAAAATGTGCTGGAAAGTTCACTAGTTACCTCCACGCAGGGTTAGAGTTTGTGAACCTTCCAGAGAAATGGAGGGGAGGCACCACCTGTGTTTTCATCACACCAAGGTATCAGTACCCAGAAAGAGTATGCATATGTTTATGGAGTAAGTAGATGAGCATTTTTTTTTAAGTTTTTAAAAAAGATTTATTTATTTATGTATACAGAACTGGGGTTTCAGGTCAGAGGTACAGGGGTGGTGAGAGGATGCACCAGAGACAGAGTGGAGAGCAGAACAGACTGACTGATGAAGTACACTGCTGAGGGGAGCAGCGGGTAGGTCAGGAGAGGTCTGCTGAGCCATGTGGGTCACCTCCGGGGCAGGTGGGGATTGAACTCATGCGAAAGTGGCTTTAGCTTCTTAGTGCTGTGCTTTAACTTGCTTCGCCACCAAGGAGGACCCTCAGGGCCTGCTTTTAATTGAATTAATTCTAATAGTGATCATGTGAGGAGATATTCCCATTTTATTTTATTTTTTAAGATTTATTTATTTGTGCATACAGAACTGGGGTACAGGCCAGAGGCTCAGGGGCGGTGAGAGGCTTCACCAGAGACAGAATGGGGAACAGAACAGGCAGATCAACGAAGTACACTGCTGAGGGGAGCAGCGGGCGGGTCAGGAGAGGTCTGCCACGCCATGTGGTCACCTCCGGGACAGGCGGGAATTGAACTCATGCGGAAGCTTTAGATTCTCAGTGCTGTGCTTTAACCTGCTGCGCCACCAGGGAGGGCCCCCATTTTATTTTTTAAAGATTTATTTATTTATATGTACAGAACTGGGGTACAGGCTAGAGATGTAGGGGCAGTGAGAGTATTCAACAGAGGCAGAGTGGGGAGCAAAACAGGCGGATTGTCGAAGTATACTGCTGAGGGGAGCAGCGGACGGGTCAGGAGAGGTCTGCCTCGCCATGTGGATCAACTCTGGGGCTTGGAATTGAACTCACGCTGAAGCAGCCAGGCTAGCTTGCAGCACTATGTCCTAACCTGTTGCGCTACTAGGGAGGGCCCAGCTGAGGCACAGTGAAGTTGTGATTTTTCCAGGGCTAAGAGGCACTGATGAAATATGAATCCACGCAATCTATTTCAAGAATCCTTGCTATTGGCCATGCTAACAGCTGGCAAGAATCTATTTACATCAACAAGTGAAGATTGAGACTGGTTTCATATTAGGCATAAGGTAAATAATATTTGCCTCTCATTTAGAGACATCAATAATAAATACAACAGAGATAAATTGGGAAAGACAGGGTAGTCACAGTACTTGTTAGAGTCATTGAAAAAATCTGAAAATCTGTGCAAAAAAGAGATAGGAACAATGGTTGTTGATAATCTTTGAACCATTAATGTAGAAAAACGCATTTTTTTTTTAGGTTGAAGATAACTGTTCTATTGGACAAAGAAGAATTGAGCGTCCAGGGAAAAGCTTAAATTGGTGATCCTCTTAGGAGATAGTAACCTGGACATTGTTCATTATAGGTGAAATAAAGTCACAGAATATGATCTTTGAATTAACCAGGAAGTTCATACATCTTTTAGAACTGATAAATTTCTGAGCTACCATCATCAGCTATAAGGGACAGAGACCATTAGAGCTGCCACTTTAGATTTCTTTAAGTGAGAGAGAATTCCCTTCTTTAGAGAATATAAGAAAAAGATGGCTTTGATAAACATCAAGTTTTTTTTTTTTTTTGGCAATGCATTTCAGTAAGTTTTATAAGACTATTATAAGAAACGAATATTTATGAAAGTTTAATAAAAATTTAAGACCATTCACCCTGGAAAATTGTGCATATATATGCTTTAGTATATATACTATATATATCCTACCATTTAATGGGGGAAATTACAAGTATTCAAGATATTATTATTTTTTTTTAAAGATTTATTTATTTGTTCATACAGAACTGGGGTACAGGCCAGAGGTTCAGGGGCGGCGAGAGGCTTCACCAGAGACAGAGTGGGGAGCAGAACAGGCAGATGGACAAAGTACACTGCTGAGGGGAGCAGCGGGCGGGTCAGGAGAGGTCTGCCACGCCATGTGGTCACCTCCGGGGCAGGCGGGAATCGAACTCATGCAGAAGTGGCTTTAGATTCTCAGTGCTGTGCTTTAACCTGCTGCGCCACCAGTGAGGGCCTCAAGATATTATTTTTGATCTTTTAATTCTTTAACTGTTTCTGATAAAGCCTTTTGATTCCAGTTTAATAATTATAAACCTTTTAAAAGTAATACTACCAAGTCTCAGGTATATGTACTAATGGAGATGGCAAACTTGAAAAACAAAATTTATCCTTTCAAATGAGCTAAGGCTAATTTAGAATGAAGCGGGGCCTGTTGGAATTAAACATGTACCTGGGACAAAGGATGCAAAGGAATGGTTTGAGTCAGTGGTGTAGCGTGTTGCCAGATTTGGGGTGGAGGTGCAGGGCAGTGCCTTCAGCTTCCTATTCTGCCTGCAGATTTTCCCGAAATTCAGATCCTAGTGGTCTTGGGGTACGTTCCCATCTCTAGAGTGGGCCATTGAATCAACTCGGATATATTTTGAAGAGCATCTTTTCTTCCTGGCGTTCCTGACCGGTCACTTATTTCACTACATGTGAAAACACAGTGGCAGTCTTGGGTGTGGTGGAAGGTGTAGTGAGCTCAGGTCCTAACTGTTCCTGCTTCATTCTAAGGTGCCCATTCCCCTAGCTGCTGGGAGTGATGGCTCACAGCTTGGGCTGAGCCTCTTCTGGAAATTGCCATCTAGTGGTGAGGGCCTATTATCCCCTCCTGGATGCAGACCGCCCCCCAAAACTGACTAGCCCGGGAAGCAAATTGCTTGCAGGCTTCTCTTGGGACAGTCCTACAGACATGCCAGCTTAACAGAGTCATTGTGCTTAACAAAACATTGTGAAGTGTTTTGTTGTAACTGAATATGGTCCAGCTTCTCCTGCCCAACCACATCTTTCACTTGCCCCCAACTGTGGGTTCTAAAAGTTCCCAATAAACTCCTCATAATTCAGTCTGCTTTGGGGGTACTTGATCTGTAATTTCTGGCAATATATTCTGGATGCTGCAGGATAAAGATCCACTTTGTAGCAAAATTTGTAACAACTTTCATAAATTCTTTGGATAAGGTGACATTTCCCTTATTTGTTTAACTCATCCCTAATCCTTTCCTTTCTCAACTCCCCTATCCCTGATTAATTCTTAATTTACACATAGTTTTAAAAAACTAGTTTTTATTTTTTTTGATGGGAGATATAATTTGTTTAATGTAAAAAATACAAATATTAGAAAAATCTATCTCCATGTGTGAGTTGCCACTAGGCATGACTGCGTGGCTAGCCATCACCTACCAAGGACCTACTTACAGAGGACCCTGTGAGGGTGCAGAGATCTTTTTTGGTATAATTCTTTTTTGTAGATGACATTTATATCTTGTGTAGTATATCTGAAGTTAAGTGGGCCTTTGGCATAAGAATAATAATTCCATTTGGAATTTATTGGAGAAGAACTTACCATCCATTATACCAATTTATTTCCTAGCATCCTGGAGCTATCTTGGCCATGTTAGCCCCACTTTATAGATGGAGGATAATTTTCTGACGATTCTGGGGTTTGGGAAAATTTCTGTCTGATGAACTCTAATTTTTATGAGCAATCAATGGTCTCAAGCCCATCATTCAAAGAAAATACCCAGAAGAGACTTGGCATTTTGTAAAACTGCACATTCTGAAGTCCCTGTCACTGAGACAAGGATGTAAGCTCAGGATCAAAGCATCATCTTCAAAGACGGGCGAGGCACTTGTTAAATAACTCCTGGCAACTGCTTAAGCACTAAGCATTGTAATTGCAGAGAGCAGGAGCAGAACTAAAAATAGAAACGTGGATAGGGACAGGACCAAAGACATCATTGTCACTCAAACTTGAATGTCACTTTTTGACAGCATTTGAGCAATTGATTTTTGGTTTTCCAAGCTAGGAATTCAGCAGTCACGCTCTGCTTGACAGCCCTAGGAGAAGGGAAGGGGCAGGACCCTGCAGGAGCCTTGACTGGGGTGGGGGTGGGGGAAGGGGGGCATAAAGAGCAGAGGGTGAGAATTATTATCAGCCTCTGCTGCCTCTTTTTTAGTCAGGGTTCCTTTGAAGGCAAAAATCAGAAAGCCCTTCAAGCTAGCTCCAATTTATTGAAATGTTAAAGGGGAATTTGGGTGGCAGGAAGTATTAGCTAGAATCTGCATAGTGAAATATTGAACCTCAGAACCAAAAAGTCACCATGAGCTAAGGCATTCTCTCCATTTCCAGGAGCTGCATGCTCTCTCTCTGATGTCTCTTCCACTGTCCTTTCTCTAAGCCAGATTCCTCTACACACTCGTCCTGTTTCCTTCATCCAGCGCAGAGGCCATCAGCTCTACATCATGATCCCAAGCTCCAGTAATCACAACCCATTAGCCACAGTCTCTAAGGCTATTCAGGTGAATTCTCACATGAGAAAGACTTACCAAGATATGTATGTTTTTCTCATAATGGAGCAGTTACTTTAGTCATAACATTAAAGGGATGAGAATAAATTCATAACATTAAAGGGATGAGAATAAATTCTCTAGAAGAGGCTGTGGGTGGGATAGATGACAAGCCTGTTTATCCATTTCCATTGTGTTCTGCATCTCACTCTACAGTATAGTCTAGGGTAGATAAAAAGTGGGGTAATCATAAAACTGAATCACTGTGTAGAGTGCAGTATCAGCTCTAAATGAGTTATAATCCATTTGATGTGATACAGCACAACCCCAAGTGAAGAAAGCAAGTCAGCCTGATGGACCTCAGATGACTGGCACATACATTAGGTGGTTTAAGATTTAGAGGAAGGAGAGACAATTGTGGGTAAGGAAGTTCAAGGAGGATTTCTCAAGAGAAGTAAGGATGAAAATGAATCTTGAGAGAGGGAAGGATTTGGAGAGAAATGGGAGAGAAGGGACATTCTGGATGGGGTAGACAAGGAGAGAGTAGAAATTTGTGACAAGAAGATCTATCTTGAGTATAAAGTGTGTGTTGAAAAGTACTAAAAGGTAAACTAGGAATACTAGGTAGAAACAAGTAGAAACAAATTTGTGTGCTAGGATCTTAAATCTCAAGCTAGAAAACTTGTATTTTCTTCTGAACCTTTTTTGAAGCTATTTGAGCAAGTATGTTCTGGACAATGCAGTGGGACAACCACCTGCAGTGGAGGAGGTGAGAGACTATGGAGGGACATTGCCATGTCATCAGTAACATGGGACAGTAGGCTCGAGGATGAAGAGATGGAGCCAAAGATATTAGAAAAAATAATGGAATTTGGTATGTTTAAGTCTCACTACCTTGATTGTGCCCTCATATAAAAAGACACAAGCCCAGGGAAGCAACTGACTATAGTTATTGTCTTCAGCAACCTGCAGCCCAGATGTCTCTGACAGCTGCAGTCTATGAGCAGAAATGCCCGCACATTAAAGTTAGTGCTGATCCCCCAAGTACATACAGGAAGTCCATTCTCAACAGAATTCTGCCTTCGAATTCTGACCAGAGAGCTTGATTGAAAACTCCAGTTAACACAGACAGAAAAGAAGTTTATTAGCGACATATCTTATTGCTCATAAGTGGATGAGAAGGGTGGGAAAATAATTCAGCCAAGATCATCTTGCCACAGACAAGCTTACCATCCTTTCCGATGAACCTCCTACTCCATTGCCACAGCCACAAATAAATTCCTGCAAAGCCTAGTCCCTGCTGGGAATCTGATTGTCTGAACGGAGGTCATGTTCCCAAGTCCTGGGTTACAATGAGGTATAGGAGGAAGGCTAGTCCTTTCAACTTTTACAGAAAGATACGGTACTTCATTTCCATTTGCACCTGTGAGTAGGTGATACTCACTTTTTAATCTGCAGGAATCCAAGTTTTTATTTAATATGTATTTTGTTTTCAATTCTGTATAAAGATTTAAAATAAAGTTAAATAAGAATATATTTATTGGAATAGCAGGGTTCCAAATACATAAAAAGTTAAGAAACTTAGGAGATCCTGAAAAAGGCTATTATAAATGGCTTTTCTGTCAATCAAGTGAAAATTTGAAATTTCGCTTTATAGAATCATAGTTATGCAATAGGAAACGTTGCATCCCCAAAATGGTGATTTGCAGATCTCAGAGTTGCATTTGGTAACATTCTTGGTCAAGATCAAAGTGAGGAATTTTTTTTCTGTTCAGAAAAGCAGAGTCACTCTGCCTGTGTCATGACTGCCCACTGTTTTCCATAATGGGAGGCACCACTTATGGACTGGGGTTGACAATTTTCTAAAGACTGTGGTTGATGAATTCTCTTTATGGTGGCAATTTAGAAAGCCAAAGATAGGTAATATCAGGAAAGAAATACTTGATGTTGAGAAATAGATATCAATTACTGTAGCAAATATATTGCAGGGGGAAAAGAAGATGAAATCAAGGCCCGCCCACTGTCCATCTTCCCATACAATAATCACAAATTCCCTTTGTCTGCCTCTTGCAGTTACCACATCCTCGCTGCTTTGAAGGTTCACCCCCTCATCCAGATGGCTATTGGCCCCAGCTTCTCTGCCCCCTGGGTAATGACCAGGCTTCTCAGAACCTTTCTTTAGCCCTCCCTTCTGATCAAGATTTGTGTCTGGGCTTAACAGACAAAGCCTCCTGTGCCTCATCTAGTATCAATAGCCTGATATCACATGTGACTTTTAAAATATTGTGGCAAAACATCCATACAAAATTTGCCATTTTTACAATTTTAAGTGTAAAAGTTAGTGGCATTAAATATATTCACATGTTATAATCATAGCACTACTCATTTCCAGAACTTGTTTTATCATCCCAGGCAGAAGTTCTGTACCCAGTAAACTTTTCACTTTCCTTTCCCTGGCACTGTTAGTATCTATTATTTGTCTCTATGATTTTGCCAATATTAGGAATCTCACCTAGGTAGAATCATACATCATTTGTCCTTTCATGTCCAGTTTATTTCATATAGCATAATGCTTCTAAGATTCATCCATGTTATAGCAAATATCAGAATTTCACCTCTTGGTGTGACTGAATTCACTGAATGTATAGATTATACTTTGCTTATCCATTAATCTGTGAAGGGACATTTATGTTGTTTCTGCTTTTGCCATTAGCGAATAATGCTGCTGTGAACATTAATGTGCAAGTATATATTTGCCCAGGCGTGGAAGTGCTGGATCACCTGAAAGTGCTCTTTGTTTGATTTTGATCAAACATGTTAACTTCTGCTAACCATCACATGTTTTAAACATACCTGTATCTTTTGTTCTCCTTTCTTTTTTGGTGCCTTTTCTCAAGGTAGGCTCATTCCCACATTCTCTGAGCAGACCCATCCTGTATTTTCTCTTAGGCTAAATACGAAATTCTCCTTTTCCCTCCCTCCCAGCAACTCCCCACCCCAGCAGAAAATCATTCTCTCCCATAACTATCAAAACAAGCTCTTCTTCCTAATCATAATAATTCCCAGCATCTGCATCTGGAAGTGAGAAAGTAATTACAAGAACGTGCTTCAAGTCTTTGCTTTTTCCTTTCAAGAAATTACACAGCATTACTTCCTAAAGGCCTCTTTCTTGGTTATCCAGTTTCTTCCATAAGAATGGCAATAACTCTCTAAGCCTCTTTCCCTCTTGCTTTTTCAAATTCCAATGCTTTAAACTCCTACACTCAGACTCTCTTGCCCATTACCTAAACCCACGCCGATTTATTCTCTTAGGTTTTTAAAGTTTTTGCTTTTTGCTTAACTAGATGTTCCACATGGCTGCTAACCCAAAAGGCAGTCACTTTCTACAAAACTCAGGCAGGAGCAGAACATGTGATTACTTATACATTATTTCTCCCTCTTCCGTACTCACCTTGGAAACAATCCTCATTTTCCCATGCTGTAAGAGTAATCTTTCCTTTTTTTTTTTTTTTTTAAGATTTATTTGTACATACAGAACTGGGGTACAGGCCAGAGGCTCAGGGGCAGTGAGAGGCTTCACCAGAGACAGAGTGGGAAGCAGAACAAGCAGATATATGAAGTACACTGCTGAGGGGAGCAGCGGGCGGGTCAGGAGAGGTCTGCCTCGCCATGTGGTCACCTCCAGGGCAGGCGGGAATCGAACTCATGTGGAAGTGGCTTTAACTTCTCAGTGCAGTGCTTTAACCCGGAGGGCCAGAGTATCTTTTCTTTTTAATTGTTTATTATTATTATTTATTTAGATAACATTGGCTTATTTAAGAATATCTTCCCAGAGAAAACCTTAAGCTATATGAGAGTAGATTTTAAGGTCTCTTTTTAATTGAAACACCCTCATTGTTAGTAACACAAATTCCAGCCATAACACCCAGAATGCACCCAATCTCATCTCATTTTGGAAGAAACACAAATTCTTTTTCTTGGCATTTCAAATTCCCAGTGAGTGGATCTCAGTCTGTCTTTCCAGTCATGCTCCCCATCACTATCCTTTGTACCCCCCCACTCCCAAATAATAGGACCATTAACTTTTCCCCAAACTGTCCCTGCATTAGTTTTCCTGTTGACATTTGTTTTTTTCCCTCTTCCACTTGCCCTCTTTATCTTCCTCTCTCACCTGTCCAATTTCTACCTCTCTCTCAAGTTCAAAGTCAAATGCTACTTTCCATACTTTTTATTTCCATAAAAATAGCTGTTGTGAGGACTAAATAGAACAATGTGTGGCCCTCCCTTGTGGCGCAGTGGGTTAAAGCACAGTACTGAAAATCTAAAAGCCGCTTCCGCATGAGTTCGATTCCTGCCCCCGCCTGCCCCGGAGGTGACCACATGGTGTGGCAGACCTCTCCTGACCCTCCCACTGCTCCCCTCAGCAGTGTACTTCGTAGATCTGCCTGTTCTGTTCCCCACTCTGTCTCTGGTGAAGCCTCTCACTGCCCCTGAGCCTCTGGCCTGTACCCCAGTTCTGTATGCACAAATAAATAAGTCTTTAAAAAACAAAACAAAACAAAACAAAAACAATGTGTGCAGAGTTTTTAGCACACCCCTGAATATAAGCCCAATATAAATCATATGTAAAAAATACCTTGCCCTGTATGGTTTTTATTTTTGTAAACATCATATTTATAATTTACAAATTTTTTATTTAGTCTTGTGAATTTTTTGAATGTCCTTTACTGAATACCAGTTTGGATTCTTCTGGCAATATAAAACCCAACTCAAGTAGCTTTAAAAAGAAGTAGAATAATTGCATTTAATTTTTACTTGCAGAGTTTAGAGATTGAGCTGTTTTTTTCTCCATTTCTAGACTTACTTCTGAGTATTTAATTCTCAGGCTCTTGGGGCTGATTGTACTAGATTTAACTTCCCAGCTCTTGGGAGGAGGAAGGTCTTACTCTCCAGCAAGCTCAAGCAAACCCCCTTGAGTTTCACTGGGGTCACATCTCCATTCCTGAATTAATAATAACTCTCGACAAAGCGCTCAGATGCTTTGATTGGCAATGCTTGGGTTATGTTCCTCAGTAAACTCCAGCAAAACCACACAGACTGGGAAAGTAGGTAGGGGTTGACTCACATCTAAAATTTGGAGCTAGGGCAAGTAGAGTGAATACCAATCCTAGCACCTGGCATAGCACAGGTGCGCAGTTAAATCTTTGTGAGTGGAACTGAATTTGTATTCTCTTTAGTGTCAAAGAAGATTCAAGATCAACTGTTTACCTAATGGCTGTTTAAAGGGAAAAGAAGTGAACATTTGTTATTATCTACTATATTTTAGTTATTGGACTAGAAATTTGATTTAACTCAACAGAATCTGTGACACAGTTGTTATTGTGCTGTTTTACAGATGCACTTACAGACTAGAGAGGTAAAGTAGCCTGTCAAGATTGTGCAGAACTGGAAGCCCGACCTACGTCTGCACAACCCAGGCGTGTGCCCTTGCCAGTAGTTCAAGGCCTCTGTACCGTGGATGGCTACTTATCTGTCTTCAAAGAACACTGGGGATGGAAATTCTATAATCTTTCCCTGAAGACTGTTCCAGGTTGCATAAATCTGAAGGTTAAGAAAGTCCTTGATCTTTCTATTGTTTTAAGTGAATGGCATTTTACCCTTTCTGTCTTCTATAAAAAGTGGAAAATCACTGAACATTCCCTTTAAGAAAATCTTCACGCATGTGATGGTAGTAATTAAGTAGCCACTTAATCTTTTCTTTTTATGTTAAAAGTTAAGTCCTTTTAACCTTTCCTTGGAGAGTCTGTTTTCAGATCCTTTGACATAGGATACATTTTCCTTATGTTACTCCCCACTTTAATTTTCAGCTAAAATAAGAGTGGAGGCTGCTCACAGAGCCAGTTTTCCCCTCTTCCAAAAGGAAAATGTGATTGGGCTGCGTTGGCACTGCCTATCCTCATGGAGACTTTGGGCTGCTTCTCAACCCTTTCTCTAGTGGTGTGACCTCTTGGCTGGCTGCCTGGCACACACACAAGAACAACAACAACACATACCCCAAACAACATCACACATTAACAAGAACACACATAAATACATATAAACAATGACCCTCCAACAACTACACACAATGACAACAAACCACATGCATACCCTGACACACATATACCCCAGGCCTTCTTTGAGGCCAAGATTTTGTGTCTCTGAGGCAGTCATTAAGTTGCTGACACAAATTGCTTCCTGGGCTTTCTCCTCGACTACAACAGACTCATATCATTCTTGTTCTGAATCCCATTGCTTTCTTTCTTTGCTCCCACAGTAGACAAGAGAGGGGATATGACTTACTGTTTTTGAATTTCAGGAAACAAAACCGTAATGGGAATTGATTTCTTGGTCAGTTTTTTATCCCATGCTCTGCACTGAAGTGATCCAGTTTCTGGTATTTGGTGTGTGACCCACAGATCCTGATGTAAGCTCTTTTGCTTTCCTTGAACATATTAAAGAAAATTTAAGAGGGAAAAAGAAAACTGTGGATAGTGGGTAAGGAGTAATTTTGTTTATGTTTTTCTATAGTTGACAGAATTTCTGCAATGCACATGAATTTACTTGAAAATCAGGAAAATATCAATAAATACTACAATTAGTTCTAAGTAGTAAAAAGAATAAATTTAGGTACTAAAAAAGGAAAAGCTACATAGCCATGATAATTAAACAAAGGAGAATTCATCATAAAGCAATCTTTGGGTTAAAAGAAATGTTTTCGCATTTTAGGTTAAATGGTACAATGCTGAATGAAGATATTATAGTGATAAAAGTCATGTGATGAAAGCATAACATTAAATATAGAAAACAAAAATTAACAAAATATAAGAGAAATCTGTAGAAAAATAATTGTTCTTAGGAGACCTAAACAAGAGACTTCCACAACTAGGAAGAAAAAAATAGGACACCAAAGAAATGCAATAATTTTAAAACTAAAAAAATGTATTAAAAGTAATTTGTAGGCAAATATTATTTTGTTTCCTACCAACAAAGAATAACCCTTTTTAAACATATTACTTGAAACCTTCAGCAAAACAAACAAATATATCAAGTCACAAATAAAACCTTTGTCCAAAATGCAATACTAGAAAAAAGCCAAAAGTTTAAAGAGTAAAAATATCTAAACACTGAAATACTTAATGAAAAAAATTTACAGTGCTTGCATAAAAGAAGAAATCAAAGTTATAATTGCAACCTGTTTACAAAGTAATGAAAATCAGAATATTATACATTAGCTTTCATGAAATGTGGCCAATTTGGTATGTTAAGAACTCAAATGCTCTCATTACTAAATCAGAAATAATGAAAATAAACCAAGCACATGATTAAAAAAAGTGGGAACTAGGAAATAAAACAAATTCAAATAAGCAGAAATTAATAAAAAAGAAAAACACAGAAATATGTAAACTAGGACATAAAGTAATTGATAAGTCCAAGTGTTCTACATTTTTTTTTATTTTTTTATTTTTTTAAAGATTTATTTATTTGTGCATACAGAACTGGGGTACAGGCCAGAGGCTCAGGGGCGGTGAGAGGCTTCACCAGAGACAGAGTGGGAAGCAGAACAGGCAGATCGACGAAGTACACTGCTGAGGGGAGCAGCGGGTGGGTCAGGAGAGGTCTGCCACTCCATGTGGTCACCTCCGGGCACAGGCAGGAATCGAACTCATGCGGAAGATTTAGATTCTCAGTGCTGTGCTTTAACCTGCTGCGCCACCAGGGAGGGCCATAAAAAACTTTTTTTCAAAAACTTTTCAGGTCCAGATGTCATACCAAAAAATTCTTTTGAAGTTTCAGAAAACATAAAATCTGTTATATAAACTATTCAGGAACACAACTAAACTTTGAAATCCACTCAGTTGTGCTTATTCATTCACCAGTTGATGGACATTTAAAGGACTAAAGGACGCAGAAACTTCACTCCTAGAATTTACCAAGAGAAATAAAGTCATATATCCACCCAAACTATTTTTATGTAAATACTCATATTAATAACACTGATAATAACCCAAATTAAAAAGAATCCTAATGCCCATCAACTGGTGAATGAATAAGCAAAATACAATTATCTTCTCACTAAAAAAGTGACCAATAAAAATGAATGCAATGTTATCACAACTTGCTAAAACATAAACCTCAAAGAAAGATACTATACTAAGTGAAAAAAGTAAAAAACAAAATGCTATACATAAATCCATTTCTGTGTATGTCCATAAAAGATAAGTTTATGGAGACAGAAAGCACATCAGTGTTTACTTGGGGAAAAGGCTGGGAACCAAAACTGGTTAAAAATGGGTTTGAGAGATTTTGGAGAGATGAAGACTGTTCAAAAATTGCAATGTCCTAACATTGTTTTAAAATGGTGACAACTACATATCTCTAGGAATTTACCAAAAATCTTTGAGCTGTACACCAACAATGAGATTGTATGGTATGTAAATTATGCCTCACAGCACTATTAATAAAGCAAGTTATTAAAAAAATACAAATTAATACCAGTAAGATGTCATTAACAGATGTAAGTACATATCCAACTGGTAAGATTTCAACAAAATTTGGTGTGACAAAGATTTAGTTTGAAGGATACAATCATACATACGAATTGGAATATAAATTGGCATAATGCTTTTGAAAAACAAATTGAAAACAGATACTGAGAATTTTCAAAATGTTAATAGGCTTTGACTCAGTTCCATCTGAGGAATCTATCACTTCAAAACCAAAGATGTGGGCAAAAATTGCTGTAAAAGGGATATACACTACAGAATTCCTTATGATAACTACAAATTAAAACAACCTTAATGTCCAACTTTACAGAGATGGGCACATAAGTCACAGAATACCATACAATGTAACTTATATGTTTGATAAATCCATAATTTCAAAGATGACTTAAGGACACAGAAAAATAATGTTAAATAGAAAAGTCTCAAGCATATACACATACTAATTCTAAATGAAAAAAAGTGCTTATTTAGTATTTAGTAAGTGCTAAGTCAAATGTTAACATTTATTATCTGGATAATATGACTACAGATAATATAATTTTTTCCTAATACCTTTTACTTATTTTACCTAAATTCTGGGCAATGAGCATGTATTGCTTTATTATTTATTTACAAATCAGAAATTTTATTGAAAAACTCTAAATGTCACTGACAAGAACAAAATGAATAGGATGGAAATTAATTTCATATTTTGAGTCAAATGCAGTTTTTAAATAGACTGTAGAAGGTCCATTCAATGATCCTGACTACTGGAGCTTGTATTAGGTGAGGCAGTTAGTTAATGGTGAATCCTGCTTTGCCTTCTTCCCTTTCCCAGCAGACTTTAGGTCAGATGAGGTCTGGGTGTGTTCAGGGTGGCATGACCTTGGACTGAACAGGCCTTAGGGGCAACTGAGTCAACGTGATGTGCATGTGTGTGGCAGCGGTGGGGTTATTTCAGGCAACGGCGGCTCTTTAGGACGGGAAAACACTTTCCTACCTTGGAATGGCAGAGTCTTTTGAAGACCTAGCTCTTCAGCGGTCGAAAGTCTGGCCTCATGGATTCAGTCCTGTTGTAGATAGCCAAAGGACCTGGCTTCAGAACTAATATATTCAAAAGATGAACCCCCACCCACCAGAGCTTCCGCGGTGGCTCCCAGGCTGAGTATCCAGAAGTACTGGGCTCTGAAACATATCCTCCTGCCTGACTTCTCTTTACTTTGAACATTTAGTCTTTGGGGTAAGCAACCTCAGTGGGAGTTGAGGTGGGGACACAGATAAGAATCAGAAGAGGAAAGAGCATAACCGCAAGGAAGGGAAATGAAGAGACATCGCTGAGGGAATTATTTCACCCTCAGTGCTGCGGGGGCTGATGAGTGGGAAGAGCCAAGCCATCCCTCTCTGAAGTTCCACTATTAGCTGCTCCACAAATATTTTCCAAGCTAACTTTTTAAATAATTAAACAAATGAAAAAGAACCTCGATTCTAGTACAAAAGCTTCTGAGGCTTTGGTCTTTATTGCTAATAAACTTCCACCAGCCCCCACCGCCCCCCTTGACAAAGTGTGGGAGAAGCCACTGGTAACGAGATGTTGCCGCCCTGATGAGTGTGCTCATTAGGAGAGCGACTGGGTTTGAAGACCCACCCCAGCCAATCTGATTGTGGATTTTATTGAAATAATTTTATAAACAAGTCTTCAGACAAGGTTTAATCCTGATGAATCCTCCAAGCTCATTACCACCGTAGGGAAGAAATTTGAAGAGATAAAAATAAAAGTCTAGGATTAAAACAACACTTTCACCTTAGGCAAAACAGTCTTCCTGAGCTTTATATTTCTCCATCTGTAAAACAAGGATAATGATATTTCCCTCCCCAGCTCATCAGAAGAGCCAATGCTAAGTTCTGGAGAGCATTCTTGGCAGTTGGGAAAGAAGGTAACCCATAAAACTGATTCTTTTTAATAGCATGAAGAACATAACGGTGATAAATAGATGTCTGATCTCTGCTAAGACAGGGTAAAAACAATGTGAAGGAAAAGCATACATATGGTGTGATAAATCAGCCAAATATCTCGGAAATTCACCTGGTTTGAATTAGAATGCTATTCTCCCTCCAATAGTTTCTTTGATATCTAGAGGTTTTTAGTCCAATGACACTTTACCATAAAATCGTTAAGTATATTTGTTGCAGCCGCTATTACAGGTTCACAGTGACCTTAGCAAGATATTTGTGGCAGAAAGCATTCGGGTGGTCATCGTATATTCTCATGTGGTGGGAAGGAGTTCAAAGCAGCTGGGCTCCACCACCCCTCACCCAGTCAAAAGACTTTCAAATCCCTATTGACCATGAGCTGCATCAGCTCGACAGAGAAGGATGTGCCTGAATTTTATGATAATTCCATGGAGCCAAACTCAAGAGTCTGCACAGAAGCATCACGTTTAAAAAGTGTGAAAGAGTTGGATAGGGCTCAAGAATGATCGACATATTCCTTTCAGACGCAAGTGACAGCATCTTCTGCTTCTACCCAGTGCCTTATTTTTGCATCAAACATAAATAGTAAGTGAAGAAATGTAATTCAATAGCAGAGTTTCAGGTTCCTGAGATTAGATGAAAGAGATCCTTAGTACTGAAGCACAAAGACTTGAAAAAAAGGCAGAGACTAAAGGCACGCTATAAAGGCAACTTCAGTCAAAATATCCCATGCATTTGAGTGGCTGATTTAAACTTCACAGAATCGCCCTGAGCATATATTACGCTGGGTTCAGCTACTCCGTGTTCTATCAGATAGTTCACATAAATAATTAAAATGTCACAGGCTGTCAGGGCCAAGTTCAAACGGATTGACGGCGCATATGTGGGTCACCTTTTTTCAGGATGGGAATGAGAAGGTGACCCTACCGATGCATTGGGAGATGAGGGTGCTCTTGAGAAGGATTTAAGGGCAGTCTCCATCTCCAAGGCTGTGTCCACCCTACCGTCCTCCTCCAGGTCCCTCTTGCTGGCTCAGGGTCTTTCATGTACTCATTTTACATTTTATTCTCCTTGTCCAGTTCATTACTGCACATGCACTTATTAAGGGACTCAAACTTGCCTTTTAGAGAGAAGAGTGCTTTACATGACCCTGCACTGTGGCCTGTCCTTGGCCACCAGCAGACCAGGGTGTTTGAGATAACAGCATTGTAGAGTGCAAACGGCCCCCACAGTGGAGCCAGAGGAACCTATGAGATCATTTGGAAAAGCTTGTGAATTCACTGCCATTTGCCTACTTGGCTTTGGATGAAAAGCAAATCTTAAAGCTGCTCAAAATGTGTCTGATTCATCTGTAACTGAGAATGAGACCAATCAGGGATAAGAAGTGAGTAAAATCCTTGTGATCACAGAGCCAAGAGAGCCTATTTTAAAGCACTTAATGTATTTTTTTTCTTAAAGATATATACACCAACTGTAATTAAGCTCTCCCTTTCCTTATGATCTTGGCAAGATGTTAAAAAAGAGATAGAGGGAGGGAGTCGACTTGCCAAGTGGATTTTTCTAAGCGTTCTCAGCCCTAATTAAAAGTCCTTTGTGCAAGGCCAACCAGCAATCAGATTCCTAATTAGAGTTGAGCAAACTGCTTGGTGAACTGTGAGTTTCTCTGAACCCAGGAATCTGGGGAGAAAGTCTGTCCATCTCCATGGGACCACGGGGCACATTTTTTTGAAGCGCATGCACACCCGAGTCCTGAAAGGGGTGCATGCATAAAGGTGATGTCACACCCTTGTTCCTAGTGGCAGATTCCTTTTTTGCCTTCTAATGGCATGGTGGAATCTCATAAGTTGTGCTGTTAACTCTTTGGTTTGCTTGGTTACAATATTACTAGGAATGGCGCCTTTTAAAAACCCTGTCTTCACAAAACTAAACTACCACAAACCCTAGGGAATTAACTGCAGAACTGAGGCAGGTTGGAGGTGGGGAACAGAGAAGGGAGGGTCCCGATGCTCTAAGGAGAATGATTATGGGTGGGTGTGGTGTAGTGAGCTGCATCTAAGAGGTGGAGTCCTACACACCTAAATCATAGACATCATTGTGAACCAAAATTACTTCAACTAGAAAATGATACAATTAAAAATAAAAATTCTGTCATCAGGATCTGGAATTTAAAGATATTGAAAGTGGGTATTTAATGGGTTATGGCCAACTGAAGGGGACCATTCTCCTATTAATTGAATTTCCCACGGAGTCCCGGGAATCATCACAATAGATATGCACATAGTACTAACTGCATGCCCACCACAGCTGCAGGAACCTATAAATACTAACTCAACTCCCACAGGACCCCATGAGGCAGGATCCATTGTTTTCTCCCGTTTACAGGAAGGTGACTGAGACACAGAAAATTTAAGTGGCCAAGTCACGTTAGCATGGGATGGAACTGGACTTCATCTCAAGTGAATCAGTTTCCAGAGTCAGTGTCTCACCCCCCTGCCCCAGCAGTCTGAGCCCACAGCACAGCCCCTAGTTGACCTCCAATAGAACCTGACTGCCTGGCACCCTCACAGCAACACAGCTGGGTGCACAGTGCAAAGTCCTCTGCACCCTAGGTTTCTTCCTGATTGCTAGGCGGGGTTTTCCAAGATCCGCATTTCAAAATGAAACCTTCTGAAATGCAGGCCTTGAATAAAGAGATTATACTGGGATGTAAAAATAAAGAACGTAGCTATTCTTCATTCTGAGAACTGTGGTAAAAGCACAACAATGGCATTATTGTCTCACCACTTAGAGACAAAGCACCCAAAGCCACAGCACCCGAGGGGGGTACCACAAAAAGTAATGCACACCCTTGGCTTAGCTCATCTCCTACATGTAAACTCTCGGTTTCTGGATTTTTCCAGAAATGTATATATCTTGGAACTGGGAGAAAGGCCTCATAATTAATTACCTAATTTCCTTTTCTTCATGTTTTCACGTGGGTCAGATTCTTGCATATAAAAGGGTAAAAGTTCTTTATGGATTTTATTAAAATTACTGCCTAGTAGTCTTAAAAGGACATGTATTTTACCTATAGAACTATGTTTTCAATCAAACAATCAAAATGTAAATATGATAACATTAAACTCTTAAATACTGTATGAACAACAGTTACTCACATTGCAAAGGAAATACTTTGTGGGTGCAGGAGGGTTGGCTGTTTATCAGTTGTCCTTTGGGGGAGGCCCACCATGATGATGGGGTGATGAAGTCAAAGACACCAGCAGATATGGCATGGGAGTGGCAGGGAGAGAACTGAAGGAAGGATGAGAGACTCCAGTGAAAATTTTTCCTGACCCCCACCCCCCAGAGTCACAGGAAAATGTTTGTGGGTCTGAGAAAGAAACGAAGTGTACTCTGGGAGAGTATGGAAAGATCAGTCCTCTTGTTCTCTTGTTACATTTCCATCCATTGCTGGGAAGGAGTTATACATCCGGTGAAGCTGATCTACTTTGGAACACATGGGTCCCGGCTTCTCCAGGAAGTGCTCAGACTCAGCCACACACACGTGCTCACATTTCAGCAAGAAGAGGGGAAAACTCAGATCTGCTTTGCACTTTTCACGTTGTGTTGTGATTAGTTCTGCTGACACCCTCATTTATCTATAAATTGGAGTGTAAAAGCTGGATTTTTATTCAAAGTTACATCTTTTCTGCTAGTTGGCCCTCGAACTTGCTTGCAGTTACATGGAAGCTTCAGTATTGACCACAACACTATATAATGCCTTTCAGGTAGTAGGCACATTCATTAACTAAATGAAGTATCCTTGGAGTAGTGAGCGACATGGTCAGATTTCTAAGATCTAAGAAAATCACGCACACAGAAAGTCCAAGATCTGAATCACAGACACTTTACAAGACCTCCCACAAGAAAGACGTAAGAGGAAAATAGAGTTTGAAAATCATTAACAAATTGTCTTCTGAAATGTTGAGGAACAATACCAACAGTTTAAGGTGTCTCCATCTCTACCCATCTCCCCAAATTGAAGTTTCTCTCCTCTCTAGATGTCATTGAGATGTCTCAGGGTTTCAACATTTTCTGCACTGGTCCAGATGCCACATCCAGAATGCAAGACACGTAAACAGCTTCTATCCATGTATTCTTCTATTCATGTATTGGTATGCATGATTCTTATGGCTCTCAGGCAATACATAAAGCTGTGTATACATATATATTTAGATGATCTGTTAATAAAAAAAATGTAGTTACTCCAATAGAAGTAATGTTCATAGCCAGAGGTTGATGAGATTTAGAAATTACTTTGGTTGTGTTTATTCTCCTTTTCTTACTAAAACACTCTTCCAAGCTTTGATTAGACACCAACCCAATCTGGATAGGACCTGGTTCCTCTTTTCTACTAGTCCAACTTGTCTGAAGTGCCAATTATCTGTCAGGTTCTTTGCTGGCTTCTACATTCCTTTACTCATGGAAAATCAGAGTTGACTTTTTCTTGTTAGTACATAAATGGTTTTGTCCTGAGTACGTTCACAAAACTTTCCCATAGCTGCCAAATATTTTTTGAAGTAGCATTAAGGCCTTACCCTTCTATGGGAGGAGCACTGAGGGGTCGAGTAAGTTGATTTCATTTCTTGGATGTCAGGATGGATGCAAACATTCTCTAGGTAAATCCTGTTTGCAAATAAATCCTGTTTGCTAATATAGTAGGAACAAAAGGAGGGTGACCCACATAAAGGGCTAAATGTTTGTCATGGAGCAGGAATATTACGTTTGTGAAACAAAGTGTAAGTGGACCTCTTTCAAAATTGAGTGTCGAGTTGAAACTGCCACCAACAAGGAGCCTGGACAGGCAGGGTTGTAAGCTGAGTCCTAGACTCCTTGGTGTGCTCCCCTGCTTTTACCTGTGCTGGTAGAGGGTGGGGATCAAACATGAATGTGTTTACCAGCAACTGTTAGCACAGTTGAGGACTAGTTGTGTCCTTGCACTGACAGTGTTATCTCCTTTACTTTTCAACAATAATTTTGAAGACAAAATTCTAGTAGTGTTCATATACAAATGTGTCCTTTTTTATGCTGTGATATAGCATACAATGTAGGGGAGGGGAGGAAAGAAGAGGGACCCTTTCTCATCCTATGACATAACTTCTAAAGAAGGGATTTGAAACTACATGTATAACACTCCTTCACTAGCATCATTTAATTTTACTCTTAACCTTATTTTGTGAGGATTAGTGATATATCCTTATTCTGCAGATGAGAGACTAGAAGCTCACAAGAGTTTTGTGGCTTGCTTTGCTGTCCTTGGGCAGAAAGGAGCCTGATGGTAAGTTGACTGAGCATTCTTGGGGGCAAGTGGCTGAGCTTCCAGTTTCGGGCAAGTTGCTTTAGCAGGACTAAGAACGAAGAACATTAAGCCAAGAGTCCCTGGCTCCAGTACCTTCCACATAACCTGTGAACTTTTGTGTCCTCAATGGTTATATTTCTGTTTCTCAGGCTGTTTTGAGGATAAGGTGAGATTTGTAAGAGTTGTGCACTAGAAATATGCAAATGTAAGTTATGAATAAAACTATTAAACAGCCACTTGTCAGCTTGTTCTGAAAGCTTCCCATTTAGGGCATAAACTTAAGATGTCTTTCTCCCTTTCTGTATTTGGTAAGGTTAGGGAATAGGGCACCATAGTTAAAGAAATTTAAAGAATTTTTTTTCTGTTTCTCCAATTTCCATAATAGTGGTACCCACTCGTGGAAGAATAAAAATTAGGTAAGTGAAGGAAAATAGAAGAAAGAAAAAAGAACTCAGTACATGCTGGCTATGAATAAAATTTGAAGAAAATGTCACAAATACTCAAAATGTTTTAATCTACCAGCCTTGGAGAAAAACACACTTCCTGGTTCATGAACAAAGCATCACATAGTTATAATGCGTTGATAAGAAAAACCTCTTTTAGCCACACTTAGAAAAAAAATCATTAAAAATAAGCCCATAAATATAATTGCCTTAATCTTTATTAACAGAAATAATTCTTTCCTTTAAAAATTTTTTATTTTTAATTGATATATTTTTACATGATTGTTCATCTCCTCTCAGGTGTAATCCCCATAAAATTACCACCACCAAACCACCCCGAACCATCACCATAATCTTGTTCTCTTCCCTCAGCTGTCTTGATCCCTAATAGAAGTAACTCTTAAGGGTTAGTTTTATTTTATTTTCCCTAAAAATTTTCAAAATACCTGACTCTGTAAGGTAAGCTCTGTGGGAGGCTGGCTGGTGACATGGGGAGGTCCCTGTTACACTGTCCTCCTTCCCAAAATGTCATTCTGCTTCTCTCCATTTGCTTTCCTCCCGGATTGTTTAGCAAAAGAAGTACAGTCTGGCAAAAATAAATAAAATAAAATAAAATAAAATAAAATTTTAGCTGACATTTGCTACTTTTTTCAGCAATAATGCCATATTCAGCTTCCCTTCAAGTATGAGAAGGTTTAACAAAAATGAATGTTTTGTTGGTTCTTGATGACCAGACGTTGACATGCTGCTGAGTAAGCAAGATTCGTCTGAGGGATTCACAGAGAATCCCGAACACTTCCCGTAGGAAAGTATTAAAGAAGTTCCGGAGAATGGAGCGAAACAAAACACACAAGATACCATGTGCGGCAAGCAGCAGGCACGTACTGGTCAAGGAATTAGATTACTCAAGGTGGTGACTCATTCAGCAACTATGTAGTGTTTGCGGTTGAAGAGAAACCTTTGCCAGAGAATGACTAAAATCTATTGGCAGCGTCTTTAAAGGAATCATGACTGGGCCTAAACCAGTGAATACGCAAGTGTGCTTTTTTCCTTCGTACTGATTCAAGACTGAGAGTAAGAAAACACCATCCCCGTTGACGTCTACAGTTACAACATGGTCTCCGGGGCATTCCCGACAGCGCTCTCAATGGGGCCGACTTCAGACTGACAGGCTGTGTTTGGGCGTGGTCTTGTCATTGTATGCGAGTGCATATGTGTGTTTGTATTCATAGAAGGAACAAGTCGGACTTCTACAAATTGTTAGAGACATTTGATAATTTAGAGAAAATTTGGTTACTGTTTTAAGTTTCTTAGGGTTCTCGTAAGAAAGCAGTATTAACAGAGTGGCTTAACCAGCAATAGAATTTATTTTCCCACAGTTCTGGAGGCTGAAAGTTCAAGATCAAGGTGTTGGCACGGTTGATTCCTCTTGAGAGCCATGAGAGAAAGACTGGTCATTCCTCTCTCTTTGCTTCTGTGGGTTTGCTGGCAATCTGAGGTATTCTAGGCATTATGGAAGCATCACCTTGACCTCTGCCTTCACCTTTGCCCATCATCTCTCTTCTTGTATCTATCTCCAACTTTTCCCTCTAAGGACCCAGTTATATTGGATTAGGGACCTGTCCTACTCCATATGACCTTTCTCAACTAATTCACGCTGCAATTGTCTATCTCCAAGTTAGGTTACATTCTCAGCTACCAGGAGATCAGGACTGTCAGCTTAAAAATGTAGGGGAAAGAGAACAAAATTCAAAACCAAAGTAGTTGCCTGTATATGAGCCAGAGATAATTTATTTTGTAGTAGTTTTCATTTTTGTAGTTGTCAATGTTAGGCTCTTTGATAAGTTCAGAAGAAAAGTTAAGTTTTCAGAAAGTCTATTTGAAATATATTTCACATATGTAAGAAGTAACTAAAAATGAAAGCCTATAACCAAAAACAGCAATTCAGCCTAACAATTTTTTTAATCATCTGGTAAAATGCTGTGTAAATAAATTTGCATTTGCAACTATCACACAATCCCCTCCCATAAACAATAGTACAAAATATGAAAATTTAATTTAACAAGATTTTTGTAGTAGGAGCCAGATTTTGGTACCTAAAACCTCAAGACTCAGTATAGTTTGAGATGCCCAAGGAACTTTAAAAAATTTTTTTTATGATAATCCTTGAAGGGGAATGTGAGCCTGTGTGAACACATCCAAGCACACCCACACCCCTGTGGGTACAGCAAGCATATTTATGTCAGTGCTGTTTCCAGCATTGAGAAGTCCATCGTGTATGGTGGGGTGAGCAACGTCAGTCAAGGGGGAGGGGTGCATTTGGGTCATCACAGTCAAAGAGAAGATGAGAGAAACATGTAAATCTAATAAATGGAGTTCAATGTGAGTTCTATGTCCAAGGAAGATGTCAGACTTCCAGAGTGAAGCATTTTGTCTCTGAGTTCAAGAACAAAGGATAAGCATATTGATCTAGCAAGAATCTAAGCAGCCAATACAGTGACCCATCCCTTTAGTAGGACTCATGTCTATCCATCCAGGAACTTGCACTTCCATATGCGAAGACACAGACTGTCTGCTAGTTGGGTGGGAGAATTCATAACGGACAGCTGGCATTCTGTGAAATTACAGGAGAGTTGAGTTCAAGCACTGAAGAAGTTAAGGTGTGGATCTTTATTTGTGAGAAGCTGCTGCTGCTGCTTCTTTTTTTATGACCTAGGCCCACACAAAGAGTGCTGTTGTATTTCCAATTCTTGCATGAATTGCGAGCAAATTCATTCACTAAATTATGGCTATTCTTATTGTCAGTTATAAACACTGGTCACTTTTTAGATCATTATAATAGCAAATCCATACAAGCATAATCAGATATGATTTCCCCCCCCGCCCCAAGAAGACTAGATGCTTGGATTCATAAAAATTTATAGCAAAAAGTGACCTTGAAAGTCATCTAGTTTGACTCTTATTTTACTGATAAGGAAATTAATTTATATAAAGTCACTTGTCAAGGGTCAATAACAAGAATGTGGCAGAACTAGAGCTTAAATACACTTTCTGATCCCCGTTCCTCTACTGAAACTGTCATATATCATTATCCCAGAGCTAGGTTGAAAGTAACAAAGAACTACCCTCCAATAGACACTTCAAATAGAACTCTGTCCAGTGAAACAGCTATTTGTTATTCTTTCTCTGTGGGCATAAGTCTATGGTAGATACAGTCAAAGCAGATGCTAATAACCTCTTTTTAATTCATAGCGATTCTAAATTTTCAAAGAATTAAAAGGATTGCCTAAAGGACATAAAAGAAGCAGATGTGGCTTAGTTATGATAAGGGAGAAAATGAAGGTAGAGCCTCAGATCTCTCTCACCCTTCCTTTCCTCCAAGTAGTAGACCTCAAACAAAGGACATTATCAGATATTTATGTGACACCGACCGACAGTTCCCAGTATCAACACCCACATTCCCCACACTCATCATTAAGTTTCAGTTTACCAAGAGAAGAAACATGGAAATTATTTAGACTTCTACCACCCACCCAAAAGTAGTTTCATTTTGGCATTTCTCTTTGATTAATTCTGAGATCCCCAGAGCTTAGGCCCCAAATATTTGGTGTCATCTAAGGAGAAACTATATTTCCTACTGCAGAGATTTAGTGCTGCTTTTGCCAGTGAAATGTTCTGTTGGCAAGCAATGTCGGGCTAGGGTCTAAAAGAAATTAATTTGAGAGTATTTGGCTGATTTTAATAGTCTGACCTCTGAGTGTGTGAGCTGCAAGGCCGGGAGCAGCAGCAGGCCATACACAACTGAATTCAAATGAAGCCCTGGCATCACTCAGGGAAGCCTTCCCACACCTGTTTCTCATTTCCTCTAGTTATTTCTGGTAATGAAAATTGGAACCGTTGCTATATATTTGGGGGTCTAGAAGGTCTATACATTTTTCTTTCATACAATGTGCTTGTGATTAAGTGTATGTCTCTGTCTACAAAAAGACAAGACCTAAGTTTTCCTGGAAGAATACAAAAAAAAATCTTGAAGAACAGGCCCTTAAAAATAGATCTGTTTGGTTTTCTTCTCCAGTTCCAGCTGGAAGGCTCGCCATGTTGCAGACGTCTACCTGTCCACAGATATATTCCTCCTCTGCTCTCTTCACCTCTTTGAAAACTGGCTTTGACCTTAATGAGGGGCCTGAAAGGCAAAGTAGAGTTAAAACATTGGCTTATTTTAAGAAAACTGAAGAGCTTCTCAGGAAAGCTGAAGGCATTTGAATGGAAGAACAGGCCTTCCAGAATTTATTTCTTATTTGGGCATTTTATTCTCCAGTTGTCTCCCAGGCAGACCTGATGGCTAGATCAAAAGAATGGGATATGTGGTTCAAAAATACCAACTCCCTCGTGAGCTCTTAGCATAATTTGTGATGAGTTTAGAACTGGAATTTGGCCCAGCCCCTCATCAATCCCTAGGTGGTCTTGGCTCTTATTTTTGTGCTGCTCGGGACAGCCTGCTCATCTTATCATTGTCTGTGTTCAGTTGACATTCTGAAGTACAGCTGTATTGATGGTGACTTTTCCCTCCCCTCTCTGGTAGCTACTTGGAATCTCATTGCTGAGGAGTAATAACATGATATATATTCAGATGCACATATGCACGAACTAGCGTGTTCAGTATTTGCATTTGCCTACACGTCTGCTGTGCAAGGGTATGCCACGTTCGAGAGTCAGCCTCTTCCCTCTCCCTGTCATGTGATGTCTATATATTTATGAGTAGGAGAGCGAGGAACGCTTGGATATATGAATCTGCTTGCAATTTCCTAATGGGATCTGGCAGGAGAGCTTTGCAATATGACACGTTCCAGTAAAAAAAATAAATGTGTTCATGGAAGTATTTTCCCCCATGCCTGTCACCTATTTTCCCCTCCAAAGCATTGAAAATAATTAATTATGGAATGAACCAGATTCTCTTTCTGGTCAGTAAAGAATATTACACTATTGAAGAAAACAAGAATATTGCCATCTTATTCCCCCCACCTTTTTTTTTTTTTTTTAACACAGCATATCATAGAAGAGTTCAGTTGAACAAGACCCTGAATGGAGAAAAGATCTTGTTATCAATGGCCAAGTCTTTAGGGCTTCAGTACTGACCTTTGTGAGACAAAGAGCGAGGAATGTTCTTTCAGGAGAGAATACCAAATTTTCCATGGACTTGAAAAGTGGTAGGTCTCCCTTCTGGGACTTGCTCTTATATTGGGAGGGCTGATACTAGAAGACCTCACTATTCAGAAATTGCCTTCCTGCCTCCATTATGACCATGATCTCCTGGATGTCTAAATGAACTAATGAAATCAGGATCTTAGAGAAAACCTTTACGAAGGTTCCATCCTGTCCCACACCCATGCTCTCTAGACTTTGTCATCCATCACAGTGCCAGCATGGTAAGGGATAGAGGGATGAGTGAACTGCTATACAAGGATTTGTAATGGTTAGAGCTACCAGCATAGGGAATAAAAAGCCTGCAAAATGTCTAATTCTCTGCATGCAAAGTTTTAAGCTGAAACTTCATCTACCTGCAGTCCATCACCTTAAATGAACAAAAAGAAGTTGCTCGTTGAGGATGCTTTCATTCAATTCACCCCGGATAATAAGGCTTTGGGCTCACACATATCTCATTCTGCAGAATGGAATGGAATGGAGTGCTGCAATGCAGCTACATTACTGTGGGGAGGAGGAAGGCAGAAGAAAAGATTTTTAAGGAGCAATCTGATTTTTTACACTCTTCAAAAGTACAGTTTTTTGGTCATAAATTTTGTCCCTTCGACCACAGCCTTCAATTATATCTGAGTAACTGCTAATAGTTATAAATGAGGCCTCTATGTACAAGGATGGGAAGCATTAAAATATAAATTCTTTTGCTGTAGACACTTTCAAAAGGTTTTACTATTCCACATGACCTCCAGCATTTTTCCTCATGTGGAGGTGTTGCCTGAGGCAACATGTATGAGAAGTGATGGTTAAACATCTGTTGTGGCAACATTCCAGATATCTCAGTAAAGGACTCTGAGAGACCCAGCAATGGCGAGCAAGTCTAGCAGATGGCAGAATCTCTGTGGGAACAGACTGGTGATCCTAGAATTGGCTCATATAAAGTAGGTTCAGGAATTAAAAAAAAAAGTTGAGCCCCTTTGCCATATTCAGAAGCTTCTCCATAGACTAAGCTTTGAAATGTTCCTCCAGTACGATGTCATTCATGTGTTCATGCACCCTGAAGGGACAATAGCCTGATTGGTTTTCTGCTGGGGCTGAAAGTCCAGAACTGGAAGCTGAATCAAAGGGAGGAAAAATTATGGCTGATATTTATTTATAGTATTGTTCAAATTCTTCACATTCAAGAATTATGGATTTTTTTTTGTATCTTCTATCAATTGTTTCAGGAAGGTGTAAAAATGTCCACTCATGATTATAAAATTGTCTATTTCTCCTTTTAGCTGTCTGTTTTATGTCACGTAATTGAAGCTCTGCTACTAGGTCCATATATGTTTATGATTGTTATGTCTTTCTGCTGAGTTATGAAAAGTTCCTCTTTTCTTTGGCAAAGTCTTTTTAATGAAGTCTGCTTTATCTGATATCACTATAGCTACTCCAGCCTTCTTATGTTCCGTTTGCATGCCATACCTTTCCCCATCCAGTTCATTTCAACCTCCTTTTAAAACATATCTTACAGTCATTATGCAGTTGGGTTTTGCTTTTTCCTGATTCTGGCCATCTTTGTCTTTTGATATTGCTTTTTAGTCGATTTACATTTTATGTTATTGATCTGGTTGGTTCTAGTTCTACCATATTCCTGTTTGCTTTCTATTTGTCCTAACCAATGTTTATTACGTGCCATGAAAGAAAAGTTACCTAAAGCTTGGAAATTAGGGAAAGTGATTGAATTTCCTTTCAAAGTCATCCTAGGTTATGTCTAACAACCCTACCAAAAAGCTCAGCTAGTGGGAGCAGACTAAAGGAAGATAGCTTTGCTCAATTTACTATTTACGACTAAGGAAACTAAGGGGCAGAAATGGTAGTTAACTTGCTCAAGATCATCCAGGTGTAAGTTTTGGAACTGGAATTCAGAGCCCAAGCCCATATACCTTAATCACTTTACATACTGCCTCCCACTGGTAATTGTCTCATTATTGAGTTTATGGACCATTACCCAAGGAAGTGGGGTACCTGCAGATGGCATTTTCCGTTAAAAGTAAGGGCAGCTGTGAGGCACCTCAAGGCACATGTGAAGTAAGCCCAGGAGTCCCAGGGCAGTGAAGCTTAGCCTGAATGCATGGGGGATTTGTTCACTGTTGATTGGGGGCCCTGCCTGCCACATGGTTAGATACAGAGAAAAGAAATGCTGTTTTCCGGAAATATTGCTGAGCATTCTGGTGACATGCATTTGATCTTCTATGTTGATAGGGGCGTGGGGCTGAGGTAAAAGAAAGAACTGTATGACCAGCAAGGAAAACACTCCGATGTAGCAAGTGTTAGAGATGTTTTAGCACTTCCTCATGAAGCAGTGTGACCTCCTGCCACCCAGACAGGCTCTTTCTTTAGATTTTTTTTTTCTTGCTCATTCGCCACAGCTGTTTGTTGTTTTCTTAAATGTTAAGCTTTTTATAGCTCTTCGGTTACTTATAAAAAGTATCAGTTATTCAGGTCATACCAGTCCTGGCTTAGTGAAGTCTAATGAGCAGTGAGAACGGTGAAGGCATATTTTTGTTGTTTCTATTTTCTCACTGCTGTGCCGTCCCCCACTCTCACAGGTTTCCCCTTTGGACTCAAATGACTCTAGAATTTTGGAATTCACTAAAAAGGCAAACCACTAGCTGGTCTTTGCTGCTGAAGAGTAATTCATCGCTGAGTCACCTCCTTGCCTGTGTAAATGTTTTTGGCTTTTCACCATTGCATGAGCAGAGAAATGGGTGGGAATTCACCAGACACGTGACAGCTGTTCCTAAGCCTTCAGAAGGGACTCAAACTGGTATAGATGCACCTATGATCTCTATAGAAAAGAAGTTTCATCTGTTCCATGAAGAAGGAAAAAAACTCAGAACTTGGAATGTCTTCCCTGAATAAAGAGGAAATTTCTCCCCAATCTACATCCACTTGGAGAGCAGTTAGGAAAAAGTACAAAAGGATTCTGACAGAATCAGAAGGAATTTGCCAGAACCAATGTCAAGAACACAGACAACATTTATATATTTAAAGAAATTGGACAGTCTTTCTTGGTTCTGGAGGCTTTCAGAATGGTGTTTGGATTGTGCACACATTCTATACTATAAATACCATACACTCTGGTAAATTGTGAAGCTCTTAGTGCAAAAGGATGTCGTTGAACATAACATGGATAAAACCCTCTCGGGTAGCACAGGTTGAGAAAATCTCCATGTATGTTCTGGCATGGACGTTACCTACCTATAACCTCAGGCCTTAGGGCTATGAGTTATGCAACAGTCTTCATCAGTATTTTTTGGTTGACTTAATAAATAACTGTTCAACATATATGCATATTTTCAGAGGAGCTACATACTGATGATTGGTGATTTTTAAGTACATATCGATTTATTTTTATTTATGTAATTATTATTTATTTACTTTTACCTTTAACTAGTCACAGTTAGAAACTGTTTTAGCAAGTGGTAGTTCTCATATCCAGAATGTCTTACAAAGACACTCCTTAGGAGCTACTGGCCAATTACTTGGGTTGACAAGGATTAAATTACATGTTTGTTTTTAGGAAACCAAACCAGTAGTCCTTCTTTCTTGGTGTTGGAATTTGAGATATTGTTCTCCAAAAAAAAGCAGACAATTACCCCCAGCATATTGGCTGGGACTATTTTTCAGGACTAAGTTCTTGTTTAACTAGGTTTTTAAAAAATTTTTATTTATTATGCATACAGAACTGGAGTACAGGCCAGAGGTGCAGGGGTGGTGAGAGGATTCACCAGTGACAGAGTGGGGAGTAGAACAGGCAGATGGACCAAGTACACTGCTGAGGGGAATAGCGGGCGGGTCAGGAGAGGTCTGCCGTGCCATGTGGGTCAGCTCCCTGGTGGGAGATTGAACTGGGGCTGCCATGGCTGTGGATAGCTTCATAGTGCTGTGCTTTAACCCCTTGCACCACCAGGGAGGGCATGTTGTAGTTATTGTTATCTTCATCTTATAGATGAAGGCATTAGATTCAGAGAATGCAATAACTTATTTACTGGCACATATATGGCTGGGCTATGATTTGAATCCAAACTGACTTTTGAATCAACTCTCTAAGCCACCATGCTATATTCACTTTATGTCACAAGTATGATCTAGACTCGTTTTATTTTTTATTATAAATTGACATTTTAAGGGATCATCCCCTCATTGAATTTAGGATTTAATTTTCTTTTCTCACTTGAAAATATTCTGTCAGAAAAGAAATGTCTCTCTGTTTAGTTAGACTATATAAAAATCTTGTGGAAATGCATACATACCCATTTTCCTAACTCTTTAGTAAAATCTCTTTTTTGCTACTTGAGGACTTGGTCCAGTAGCATAAATATGGAGAGTTTATAATTTCATGTCTTGACCTTAGTTACCCTCACCTTAAAAAGGAGCCACCTTTACCCTAAAACTATCGTAAACAATCACAGATTAAAGAAGATGTCAAACAGCTGATAGGCACACAAAAGGTGTTCACCATTATTAGTCATTAGGGAAATGCAAATTAAAAGAATGAATACCACTTTACACCCACTAGCAGGGCAAAAATACCAAGTGTTGGTAAAAATGTAAAGCTAGTAGAACTCATAAACTGCGGGTGGAAATGCAAAATGACACAGTCACTTTTGGAAAAAACAGCTTGGCAATTTCTTATGAAGTTAAATATACACTTACTATATGACTCACAAATCCCATTTCTAGGTATTTACTCATGAGAATGAAAAGTATGTCCAGCACCAAGACCTGTACATGGATGCTCATAGAAGCTTTGTTCACAGTCGTTCTGAACAAACAACCCAAATGTCCATCAGCTTGCTAAATGAATAAATTTCACCCAAGGTTTAGTAAAAAAAAATGTGTGGTGGTTTAAAAAGTGTTTTATCTAGGCCCGCCCTGGTGGCGCAGCAGGTTAAAGCACAGCACTAAGAAGCTAAAGCACTTCAGCATGAGTTTTATCCCTGCCCTAGAGGTGACCCACATGGCACAACAGACCTCTCCTGACCCGCCCGCTGCTCCCCTCAGCAGTGTACTTCGTTGATCTGCCT
>NW_004567102.1:38738406-38752879 GCF_000260355.1 Condylura cristata
CAGTGTACTTCGTTGATCTGCCTGTCCTGCTCCCCAATCTGGCTCTGGCGAATCCTCTCACTGCCCCTGCACCTCTGGCCTGTACCCCAGTTCTGTATGCATAAATCAATAAATCTTTTTTAAAAATATGTTTTATCTGTTATCTTAAAACCAAGGCTACTTCTTCAATTGAAAAAGTTGTGCTTTGAGATAAATAAATGTGTAACACATGTGTTGGTGAAAAAAAGAAAAACTGAGATAAATTTGTTTATAATCAAAATAAGTCCCTGACATTTATTTAGTGATTGTGCTGTGCTCAAAGGGTCAGCCATCTTTATATTTGCTGATCTGTCACACTGGAACAGTTGTCCCTTGAAGACCTTATCCAAAGTGTTGGAACTTTTGGTTCCAGATGACCTATTGGCTGTCAGAAAAGTGCCCCTAACACCAGGAATTCCCCTTGTAGAACAGTGGCTGACTCCAAAGACATGCTATGTACAATTTAAGAATAAGTTTAATTGCAGAAACCAACTGGGTAGTTGAGGGCAAAATAATGAATTTTCCAGTTTATATAATTTTTTTAAAAGATTTATTTATTTGTACATACAGAACTCGGGTACAGGCCAGAGGCTCAAGGGTGGCGAGAGACTTAACCAGAGACAGAGTGGGGAGCAGAACAGGCAGATTGATGAAGTATACTGCTGAGGGGAGCAGCGGGCGGGTCAGGAGAGGTCTGACGCGCCATGTGGGTCACCTCCGGAACAGGATCGAACTCATGTTGAAGTGGCTTTAGCTTCTTTAGTGTTGTGCTTTAACCTACCATGCCACCAGAAAGGGCTCCAGTTTATATAATTTGGCCTATGAAAACTAGGCAATAGTAATCTTGCCAATACCATAATACCATAATACCAGTGATATATATTTATTTATTTCTATTCATCTTTTCCTCACACAAATTATAACTGCTCCTCAGAGTATGCCCTGAACCAGCATCAATATCAGCTGGGAGCTTGTTAGAAATGCAAAACCCCAGCTTCCACCTGCAGATTGCTGAAATTAGAATCCACATTTCAACAAGATCCCAGGCATAGAGACCATATCTTCTGTTGTTTCTAACTCTGGAGCTTTTCTACCTACTCTCTGCTCTCTGCTTACTAGGAGAGCAAACATTTAAGGGTTTAATTTCTCCTGCTGGAATATTTTGGGATGCGCTGAAGGTCAGATATCTGACCCCCTCTACCAGAGAGAGGCTTGAACCTTTCAACAGTTTCCTCTGAGCTCTCTCCTAATGTTTACTTACCTCTTATAATTCAATGAGCATCTTTGTAAGTAAGAGGAAGAAATTGCTGGGATCTGAAAAGCTTATGTGTATAGCCAATAGGGGCTCAGATTATGCGAGCCAGCTCTGCAACACTCTTTATTTAATAAATGTTAAGTGATAATAATAAATACCCTTCCTGTTGGCTTGGAAATGGCTTTTGCATGGCCTTGGTACAAATACATTTTGTAATCTGTTCAAAGCACCTGTTGTTTTGTTCCTACCTAGTTCCTACATGGGCGACTGTATTTACTCACTGAGGTGTGTATGTGGATTACTTTAATGGCTGAGTCTGTTTCTTCCAACTCTGGCTGACATCTGAGCATAGACTTTCCTTTACACAGAGAAATCTCCTGAGGTGCAAATTGACTAATGTACTGAGATGGTGACCACTCTCCCTCCGTCACTTCAGAACTGCCTCTTCTCAGAGATGACTGCTGCCTCTCCAGTTGAAGCCGTAGAAGCCAGGGATGTAGAGAGGGTATAAGAATAGGAGCCTGAAGACCAGGCCCTGGAAAAAGTATTTGACTTCCCTGAGTTTTAGTCTTCTGACTTGTAAAAATCAAGGGCTGTACCCAATGATGCTTGAGGTCTCTTTCAATTCTACCCCAAGGTAAAGCAGAGTAGGAGTTAAATTTCTGCAACCAAGATACCCCTCCTGTGGCATCTCCTGTGTCATCACCATAACTACAAAATGGGACTTCTGTTTTACAAATGAAGACCCTGAGCCTCAGGAAGTTAGGGACACCCTAGCTAGACAATGGTATACCTGAACACAGGACTCACCTCCAAACACCCTGACTTCAGTTCTGAGTCCTTTATATCACACCTCAGCTACCACTAACTCAGGCCCTTGGCTCTGTTTAGTAATGTCTTTTTAAATCCGCCTGAAGGGCAAATATTCTGACTCTTTGCTATTTTTAAGTAAGCTAAAATAAATTAACTTAAAGAGTCATATAGGTATTTAGCGGCAGAAAATATTCAACAAATTTGGATTCCATTTGAATTATATACTCTGAAGAGGCCAAAGTTCTTTTCTAAATAGTGCCTCCTTAGTCTTGAAACTCCCCTTCTAAGATGGGAAGAGACAAATACTGTCACGACAGAGACAAAAAGAGGAAAACGTGACACTTCCACAAGCTGCCTAAGTTTCTCAGTCAGAAGGAGAAGGAGACTATCATCGCAGACATTTCTGTTATCCTTTTTTCTCATTCAATTGCTGGTTTTGTCTGTTGCCATCATGTGCCATGCCCTAGTGCCCAGATGTACTTGTCCCCAGTTGGTGGCCCCAGAAACTGGGATGGAAAAGGGCCAGTAAGGAAACAACCAGAAAGTACAGAACAGAAGGGTCTGGTAAGTGGCCTGAAGCTTTGACAATCCAGGGGACCTTGTTTATATTCTATTCAGGACATCACTAGATTTCAATCTTTTAACACCTTCCACTAAATCATCTTAATTTTTTGACCCTGCTAAGAAATAGGTACTTATTTTTCTGGAGCTTAATTACAAATACAGTTTTGTTCTGCATGAATAAAAATGCAAAAAAAAAAAATGAAGTTAGCTACAGTCAGAGCAAGTAAGAAAAACAGCTGCTTCCTTTTTTTTTTTCTTTTCATTTTTAATAGTCATAACACCCAAGTAGCAAGAGGCTAAGAGAGTAATTTAGTGTTGTGGTTAAGAGTGTGGGCATTGAACTGTGTTTGCTTCTTAGCTCTACCATTTACTAACCCTGTCACCCTGAGAAAGTTATTCAGGTAAGTTTCTTCATCGATGAGATGTGGATAAAGCCTCCTATGATACTTGCGAGGGTTAAATGAGTTACCAGTACCTGAAAAATATTTATAGCAGAGTCTGTGTAGTAGGAATTCAAAACATGCCAACTATGATTGTTAGTATTATTAGTGAGGAGGGAAGAGCTAAAATTTTGGATTCATTTAATTTGAATCTCAAACTATATAATTAAATTCTAACATACTAAGTAAGAAATATATAGATCACCAACTAAGAAACTCTATACAGCTGCCAAATCAAGAGGTGAGTTAATGATGGTCTGCGAAATAACCAGTCCATTTAAAATGAGCAAACATAGAAGATAATGCAAAGAAATGGGTAACACAAACGACCTAATGTAGAATTAGTAACCTAATCTTTTGTGTTGTTCCCTCTCTGAAGTGACGGTATGGTGAAAATTGGTCAAGGGTCTTCTTGAAATCCAGTGAGAGAGAAATCTCTTGAAACACACTAGAGAAACATACTGTTTAATCACTACAGATTGTATGTTTTCATGAAGAACAATTCCCTCTTGGCAAGTGAATAAATATCTACTCTGCTTTATGCCTCAGTCTCTAATGTGAATAGTTGGTGTGAGTCAGTTCCTCTTATTGTAATTGATAACCTAGTAAATTCAAGCCTTAGACCCAGCTAGCCTAACCTATACAAGAATTTAGGAATTCCTAGATCACTTCATCCCATGGAATCTGGCCCCTGAGGAATTTGTACCTCTTTCTGGTACACCTCTATTGAGTATCACAATTTAAAAGACTGGGATTCTTATTTTCAGTCCCACCAAAGTCATTATACCTACTACTTTTTTCTGCTTATCAGGCAAGACCAGAGTACACTAGATGCTTCTTGGGAAAGCTGAGGTTACAAAAGAATACACTAAAGATAAATATTATAGTTAAATCGGAAGACTCCTCGGACGTGATATCGGCAGAGTCTGGAAATGACTGGAAAGTGATTCAAACAGCTAACTTCTCGGAAAGATCCAAATGATTGCGTAAGCAAATTTTAGCAATGCACAATCGCCTGTCACACGTGTAGAACTCCTTTTTTGGCCCTCCCCACACACTGAGAGTTCATCAGTCCCTCAAGGAAACGCACTACCCTGATTCACCATCATCTATTGTTTTACATCTAAAAATTGTTTTCCAGAGCTCATTCTGTTCATTACACCTGGCTCTGATTTTTGGCAGTTCCAAAATATCAAATCCTCTCACAGGAAGTCAAAAATTTGCCATCACTGAGGAGTCAAAGGTATACAGCATAGAAGTGAGGGCAAACCTGTAACCCGGGCACAGGGGTCAGGTAAAGGCTGATCTTTGGCAAATTCTTTAGAATTAAAGGTAGATTCTCTCGTGCCACTGGTCTGCTGGAAGAGCACTAACCAGGTGGGTGAGCTCTAGTGTGTTGCAATGGAATACAGCCTGCTCCTCCTAAGTGTAGGGATTCTTGGGTTCTCATCCTGCTGGGTTCTCATCCTGTCTGACTTTCACTGACTGCATGAACTTAGGCAAGGTACTTAACTCTCTTGTGTATGAATTTTCTCTTCTGAAAATGAGCTCAAACTTTTGAGTTTGCTATGAGGATTCATGCATTTAGGGTGCTTGGCTCATAGCAAGCATTAACTTAGAGATGATTATTGTTACATAATCAGCCATCTTTGGTCCCATCCTGTGAGAGCTCATTGCTGCCTCTCTACCTGGGGACATGAGGTAGGCAGGTACACCCAGAGCCCCCCAACTGTGGGCTGGCTTTCCCAAGAATAGACCCCTTTAACTTGCTTTCTTTCTCCCCTCTCCTTGTCCTCCTTTTCTCTCCCTCCCCTTCTTTCTTCTGTGTATCTCTCTTTGCCTGTCTTGTCGCTCTCTCAGGATATAGGCGAGAATTATGGATGAGCTTGATGTGTATCTTTAATTTTATGGGTTTAGAGATTGATATATGTGCTTGTATCTTTCATTTTATAATTCAGGAAAATAATAAAGACTCAGGGAACATATGTTCTATTTGTTTTAGTGTTATAGTGGTAGATAGCGTGGTAGTTCATGCTGTGTGAATATTTGCATCTCAGAAGTATTAGTATTTGCAACTTGTAGAGAATGGTGTTTGAAAAAAACCTATTTTGAATGAAATTTACCGTTTAAAAATATCTACTTCTAAATTTTGAGGAAGAAAACAACTTTTGAAACTGAATACAGCTTAAAGATCTTATCCATAATATACTAAAAGCAAAGTAATTTTTAAAAATAAAATGTGAGTGACAAAAAGGCACACTTCTACATATCCATTATAGAAGTTGTCACAAGGACTGTAATAGGTATAATTTCTTAAAGCTAAAATTAAAATTGGTCTGTTCTCCTTTAGCCAGATGTTGGTGTTGGAACAATATAATGCATTGCTTAACAGTATGAGGCACCTGCCAGGCTAATTTATGGGATTTGGAATATTAAGGTCAATCAAGTGATCTAATTGTTTCAACAGTGCTAAAAGATTTATAATAATCTTCAAGATCAGGGCTGTGCTAGTCTGAACTTCCCCTTTCGCACCTCCACCCCCTGCTTCCTTCTCTCCCTCCAAGCAGTTATGTTCTATTGTGTTTGTGAGATTTAAGGTATGTAGGGAATACTTGAAGTAGGAGCCTGGGTTCAAGTCCTAGGGTAAGATTTCATGTGAAAATCCATGGGGGTCTTCTTGTAATTGCCCTTTGTGCATTTTATAAAACCACTGCTGGGTCGGGAATGATTGACAGCCTTAACTCAAGGGTGGTTGGGATGGAAACGTGTGTGTGGTAGGGTGGGAGTGGAATTGCTCTGGGGCTGAGCTCAGGGGAGCACAGTGCTATTGTTGTCAGCCTTCTGTCTACTAGAACATCTTCATTAGGCCCTCAGACTTACTCACTGACATTAACCTGGAAGATGTATCAAAAATCCATTTCAGGGCCCTCCCTGGTGGCGCAAAGGGTTAAAGCACAGCTCCATGAAGCTCAGGGGGTGGGGGGAGGTCGGGGGGGCAGCAGCTTCATGGCCAGTTAGTTCCTGGCCAGTTCGTTCCTGGCCAGGAGGTGATCCACATGGCATGGCAGACCTCTTCTGGCCTGCCCATTGCTCCCCTCAGCAGTGAACTTCGTGGATCTACCTGTTCTGCTCCCCACTCTGTCTCTGGTGAATCCTTTCACCATCCCTGTGCCTCTGGCCTGTACCCTGGTTCTGTATGAATAAATAAATTTTTAAAAATCCATTACAACCAATGTGTTGTGAAACGAACTTGGACAAAAGGATGTATACAGCTCCCCCAATTTGGTTACTCAAAGCCCTGCACTTGCATGGAGGGCAGTGTGATAGGTGAGGGATGCCACATTCCATATGACAATCCCTTAGCCTGTGTATCTGAGTCCTAGTAACACTGCACAGTTGGGTTAGATAAAAAGAGAGGCAGGTTTAGTTTTTTCCCAATGCAATGGTGTTACTAATTCTTATAGTTACTGTAGCCATCAGCTTTCTACTAGGTAGGGAAATTTTTGCTCGACTTACAAAAGAAAGAAAGAAAACACAAGGCTTTATGTGTCCGGCAAACCACTTTTAACATTAACATGCAAGATCTCTAGGCGTGAAGGTTCAGGTGACTGACTCTCTGGGCTGCAAATGCAGTGGAGAGTCCATGTAAGCCACATGCCAGGCAAGATGATGATCTGGGGATTGTGTTTGTGCTGATTAAGATAGGAAAAGGCACAGGTCAGGGACATGACCTGAAAGGCCTAAGAAAAATATCAGACTGGTTGACAGTCAAATCATGTGAACAATGATAGCCACAGATTCCTGTTAGGAGGAGAATCTAAATGGCAAAGAAGCAGCAGGTCTGTTGATGCTGCCGTAGGCTTCCATTTACCAGCTTCCAGACTTGGGTGGCGTCACTAGGAAAACATTGCACTTTGGGACAGTTATATGTTGTCTGGACCTCAGACTTTTATGGGGGGCCAGGCCTGGGGGGTCAGGATTCCCTTTCTCCTCTATATACTAATCCATTTTTTTCCCTAGTGAATCTTATTTCTCTGTGTGCCTCAGTTTCCTCATTTAGAAAATAACTTAATAGCTTTGGGGTAGGTTAAGTAAGCCCTTGCCCTGCATAGAAGAGATCACTCAATATCTATTTTCCTTTCTCTCCTTTCACAACTGCTGGAGGAAAGTCCTAGGGGGATTTGTAAATGGTGTGCTGCCTCAAGTCATTAGTAAATGACATCAGCACACACCATTCCTCTGCTTGAGCTTGCGTTCTGGGAGCCCCTTAGCTGGGCACCTTGGAGCCACAAAGGGGGTGAAGAAAGCACCAGGCAGGCTTTTCACTCCCCTCCCGCACCCCCAGGCCATCCTCCTTTGCAGAGGAGGCAGTGAGTACCTGTCCAGTGTTCACCCAGATGGGCTCATCAGACAGCTGTGATTCCATCCTGGTTTTCAATATGAGACCACCCACTTTCCAGAAGACAAGTGAACCTGTGTCTGTTTCACTTACAGTTACCAGAGAGAGCTGGTCCAGGCTATTCTTAGACCTGGGTTTAGGCATCAGCTTTGAACTATGTTTTCTTCCTTTCCTTCCAGGGAGTAGTAGTGTAGGGTGGGTAAGGACTAGCTCTTAATCAACTGTAAAGTGGAGGCTGGGGGAATGGGAGGGTTCTAAAACAAAGCCATTGTTCTCTGCCCCCTTCCTTCTCCTCGGGAGTGGGGGGTGGAGGGGTGGGGGAGGTCTTAGTAAATCTCACAGGAGAACACAGAGGTTGGAAGAATTTGCTTTCTTTCCCTTCCTCTGGTTAAAGGACTGCTAGATTTCACCTTGATCTCCACTTGGCAATTTTCTACATGCAGTTTCCATTAAATGACAAACTTGACAGTTGCTTCAGATAACTTAAGGAACTTCATCTAAAGAAGTACAAAAACATTTCCTGGACTAAAAACTATTTAAGCAGTAAAGAATTTGGAATCATTTTCCTTTATGATTTCAGATTTAGTGAGAGGCTTGTTCTCCTCTGTTGTTATGGGATGATAGCACCAAAGTGGAGGGAGCCCATGTGGGAAGAGTGGGAGCTGGGGGTGAGATTGGTGGGTGAACCATGGCATGCCAAAGGAATCAGGCCCTGACTGACTTAATTACTTGCAAGGTTGTTTTAGAAAAGTCATTTCCTTCAATCACTCAGATCAAAAAGTAATTATCCTTGGAACACCCACCCTCCCATTCATAAAAGCACTGACTTCTCTTTCATACAGAAGCTCACCTGGATTTTTTCTTTTTTTTCTTTTTTTTTTAAAGGATTTATTTATCTATGCATACAAGAACTGGGGTGTAGGTCAGTGGTGTGGGGGTTGAGAAGATTCACCTGAGACAGAGTGGGGAACAGAACAGACTGATTGATTGCAATACACTGCTGAGGCGAGCATCAGGAGGGTCTGGAGAGGTCTGCTGCACTATGTGGGTCAGCTCCCTGGCTGGGAATGAATTCATGCTGTAGTAGCTGCAGACCTCTTTATAGTGCTGCACTTTAACCCTTTGCTTCACCAGAGAGGTCCCACTTACCTGGATTTTTTTCCTGTCATGAGCTCACTCACTTCTCCCCACACCCAGAGCTAAAATCACTGCTGGTAGGGGGAGAGATGAAAAAACAAAACAAAACAAACAAACAAAACAGGCTGTTCCTAGCCCTGTAGCAAATTAAAATTATCCCAGAAAAACACCAGTTTTCCTTCTACATTGATCGATGAGCATTTCTTTCTGGGGACTGGCTTGATAGTCTCTAGAAAAAAAAATGCATAAAATAATCTACAAAGCAAATACTTAGGGATTTTAGTCATCGTATAAGAGGAAACCTTCACGAAAAGACCACTCTACATTTTAAATGTAACTTAAAACCCACATTCTTTCCAGAAGTGATGACACTTCAGCAGAAATCAAAGATCTTGTCCTCACAATAAGGCAGATTCTGACACATCCCCTTGTGTTGAGGTCACCCTCTTCACCTTTAATCAATTAGTGAAAAGTGCCTGGTGTTGAAAGGAGGTCCTAGCTTCATGCTAAAAAAGAAAATTAGCAAATTTCAAAACCTCTAACCTGAGCCAAAGCCTAGCACAAGCCTTCTGCTTCACCAAGTTACTTACAGCTTGGAACTCAAAGTGGTGAATATAGACTGCTGTGTGTTCAACACACAGTAGTATAGTTGTAGTAATTACAAAATATTCTAATATTTTCAATTGACTTTTTTTTAAAAGATTTATTTATTTGTGCATACAGAACTGGGGTACAGGCCAGAGGCTCAGGGGCGGTGATAGGCTTCACAAAAGACAGAGTGGGGAACAGAACAGGCAGATCGACGAAGTACACTGCTGAGGGGAGCAGCGGGCGGGCCAGGAGAGGTCTGCCACGCCATGTGGTCACCTCCGGGGCAGGCGGGAATCGAACTCATGCGGAAGCGGCTTTAGATTCTCAGTGCTGTGCTTTAACCTGCTGCGCTACCAGGGAGGGCCACAATTGACTTTTTTTAAAGATTTATTTACTTATGCATACAGAACTGGGGTACAGGCCAGAGGTGCAGGGGCAGTGAGAGGATTCACCAGAGACAGTGGGAGCAGAACAGGCTGACTGACGAAGCACACTGCTGAGCCGAGCAGAGGGTGGGTCAGGAGAGGTCTGCTGCGCCATGTGTATCTCCTCTGGGGTGGGATTGAACTCATGATGAAGTGGCTTTAGCTTCTTAGTGCTGTGCTTTAACCTGCTGCTCCACCAGGGAGGGCCCTGGCCTCACTTGACTTTTAAACAGCTGCAATCTGAGGCCCTTTAAGATCTCTCTTGTCCTTCTCTGGGACCAACCCCTGGTGTAGCAACTGACAGTTAACACCTGGCCCAGCTGGAGCCTACAAAAAGTTGGTTTGACCCAACAGTTCCCTCCCAATTGTAAACTAATTTGAATATCACTCCCGGCTTGTATTCTTCATGTTGAAAATGACTAATCACACCTGTACTTTCCTCACTATTTCAGGAAAAATCCTAAATTTTATGGTGACGTCTATTGTCCTTTGCTACCTGGGTAAAGAAAGCCACTAATTAAACATTACTCCTAGGAATTTGTCTCAATTGATGCACTTAGCTTCTTTCCACTTATTCATCTGGGGTTTGATCCCTAGGGACATGGGCATTTATTCAACAATTTAGACCAGTTAATTAAAATCTTTAGGCCCCTGTAAATGCAGTTCTTCTTCTGCAGCACCAGAAGACTTGATATGCACGCACTGTAGAAGAATTAGTTTAAGCATAATAATATATTAAAAAATGGAGGTGGCCTCATTCCCTTATACCATGGCTGGAGGGGGGGGGCGGTTGTGGGGGAGGGTTTCCAAGTGAAGCTAAGCTGTGAGGTATGAGGAAGGACCCAGAGTGATCATGATGTTGGACTTGTAACCTCTGCAAAGTCCAATATCACTTGGTGTTGGAATTCAAGTTTTTTGGTATCTTATTAGCTGAATGTGCCTCCTACAAAGCATCAGGGGGTGCTGGACATGTAGACTACTTTTTGTTTCTTTAGGACTAGGCTCCACAATGTTGCTGTTTGCTGTTTTTCTTGTAAGTTTGCATATTTTGAATCAACATATAGTGTGTAAGACAAGCTGTTTTAAAGTGTGGGAACATTATCAAAATGTTGAAAGTCAAATAACATTGAACTTTGTAAGTAAATAATGACAAGAAGTGGTCATGGTGTATTAGCAAGGATGTATATACATTTCATATATGTCTATCACATATATATATGTATATATATATATATACATACATATATATATATGTAAATGTAGAGCAAAACTTGGACTTAATGAGTTTGGTTCATTGATGGTCTACAACAAACCAAAGGGACAGGCTATAGCAATTAGTGCAGTGTTTTTGAACTTTAGTAAGTTAGGGATCCATTCAAAGAAAAAAAAACCCTCTAGAATCTCAGAATTAGCTAAAACAATGTTGCGTATATGTGTAAAATAAAAATGAGGTATAAACTCATGTTTAAAGTTCAGGTATTTTCTTAAAAAATTAAAAATGCAATACAAAAAAACTATACACAATAAAAATTGAAATCCACAGTGTTAATATTGACAGAGGCAGTTTTGTTGAGAATAAATGGTCTCTTGCCATAAGGATATGGTTTGTTGGTTATGACACACATTCTTTTGAGTTCAATATTTTTATAACAGTATGAACTATTGGGAGTAATTCAATTCTCCCACACTTTTCTCAACTTGATTCCTAAAAGTCTATCATTCTACAGCATATTGTGGTAACATTTGGATTTCACCTATGAACACATCATTCATAAACCAGGCTACTTCCTTTCTGTCAGTGCTGAAGTTCAACTAGTATTACTTGATACCTATGTGATTATAAATATACAGGCAAACACAAACTTTGAAATCATATGGCATTTTGGGGCAATAATTTATAAAATGTCTAACATTTATAAAGTGCTTACTATGTGCCAGAAATTATTCCAAGCACTTTATGTGTTTAATCCATGAAACTCTGACTACTACCCTATGATGAGTACAGATGAGGAAATAGAATTTTTAAACTAACACAGACAGGAACAAAACCAGAATGTAAACAAAAGCAGTCTACTACAAAATGAAGTTTTTAACCACTATGCTCTGTAGCCTTTCATGAGTAACCATATCTAGATATGCTTCTATTAATTTTTCATGAAATATAATAAAAACATAAAATTATAATTTCTTCTATAGATTTCTAGGACCGCTGAAAAATACTCTAAAATTTCAGTTTTAGAAATAGGCGCCTATTCAGTGCTCTACTCTTGAAATTTTCATGACAAAATAGTATTGTTAAAAATAAAACATATATCCTGAATCTATCCATGATTACCTCAATAATCTATCAGATATTTTTTAGACTATAACAAGATGGGAGGGGAAGGATAAAATACATATTAAAATGTTTACATATACGTAGTCTCAAAAAGGGAAAGAAATTCTAGATAGGCATGGGTTCATTCTCATTGCCTTTGAGATGAATGGTGATGAAGTTAAGTAAACAATAGCGGGTGGTGTTAAATTCTAAAAGATACCAGAAGGGTGACTGGCAGAAATCCTAAAAGAGTAACTGGGTAAGAAACTCACCCAAACCCACACTGTTCTGGGATGGTAGCTGGCAGAATATTCTGGAGATAACAATCAGAATTTATAAATTATCTGGTCTTTAAGGGAAAAAAATCTGAGTGGGAGTTCAAGAATCAGGCATAGAAAGTTATTTTAGCCTTTGGGTTCTATAATAACTAAATACTGGATCCAGTTAAGTGCTGATTCAAATTTATTGTCATTTGGCTGTGTCTTCAACAGGGGGAAACAACAGGGTTGTTAGGGGGAAAGGATGTCCTAACTAAACTCTACAGATACAGGTTTTGTGGGCTTCACCCTCAGACATGGAAACTACAACTCCCAGCAACACCCCAAGGAGGACTGCTAGGACCTAAGGGCGGAGTTAAGCAGCCATTTTGGAATTTTGGAGATAAAGGTGGACATTTTGGGCTGAAGGTCTTTCTCTCTCTCTCAGGCAACCCAGTTCACACCGTGTTGCCCTGTAACAGGGTCATCTGTGTCACTGCTGTTTGCTTCCTTGTCTTAAATTGTAAATGAGGGCAAACTGGAGAATATGTTGAAGCTTTTCTATACATCACAATAAGTAAAAAGACACTCTAAAGCACTTTTGATGAATTAGTTAAACTTATTTATTGAACACTCTGCTAGCTACATATGGATAAACAATGAGTAACTTATGTTCCGTTGTCCAGAAACTTCCTGGGGTAAGGTAATGAATGGTGTACATGAATGAAACTGGTATAAACCCTGCCACTGATAGCATGGTGGCTAAGCCCTTGGGTTGTAGAATGCCACCAATTCCAGTATCAGCTTTCACCAGTAGTTGAGTACACTGAATCTGAGGGTGAGCTAACCACAGTCTCAGGGCAAATAAACGATCTCTGATGATGATAGTAATGCCTATATCATAGGGTTGTTGTAAAGATTAAATGAGATGATACATGTATAATGCTCACTACACCTGTTATGTACAACCTAGCACATTGAATGAACTGCTGAGGCTCTAATAATGATCAAGTCTTAACAAGGGGTTGCTTTACTTTTGCCAGAATCATTACAGGTTGGTCTATTGGAAGGTAAGGAGGGAAGCCTTGGAGAGAGATGAATTTCCTGTGCCTGGGGTGTGTGTGTGCATGTACCACTGCCCTCTACTGGACACAGTTATCTCTGATTTCTAAGAAATACCCAAATGATTTCAGTACTTTCTTGGCCCTACACCCATGTTTATAAAGAAAAGTAGAGAATTTCATAGCACATTTGAGATAATTTTTCCTCCTTTCAGATACTTGGGGGTCAGAGGAAATTCTATTGTCTGCCAGCCTTAGCTCCTCACCTGCTTTTAACTAATATGGAGTCTGGGCAGGTATTGATTTTTCTGCTTTTCTCTGACTGCACTCATCAGTCATTTTATATTACTGGAGAGTCCATTAGCAATAAAAATAAAGGATGGAAGCTACAAAACCCATTAGAGCACCTTATTCTCCATATCTTTGGGGCAAGGGAAACAATTAAAAGCACGCCATCTTACAAACATTCTAATAGTTATTAGAAAAGTGAATAAAGTGAGCATGTGATGATCAAGGGGTAGAATGAAATCTGCCTTGGTCCTCCACTGGAAAGGAGCATCCCAACATTTTACACTGTAGCACTGTAGCAGGTATAAGGCTCAAATGCTATATGTGAGTGAGACAAAAAGATTAAATACTAGAATAAAGAAAGATTACACAGCAGAGAGTCAACTGTAGTTCACACATGATTGATTTTCGTAGTTAAGACGAAGGGAGGGAGGAGTATCAAATATAAGGCGATGAGGTGGCACAACAATCCGTGAAAATCTAGGTAAGTTGGGGAAACAAAGTCATGAGGCCAGTAGGTTAGACAACTTTGCTCCAGTTGTGCAGATCGGTCACTGGCATTCCTCTAAGTGCCCAGAGGGAGCTGAGAGGGGGAGAAAAGGGCAGGAACAGGATGGAATTCAATGCTTGTTGACTGGAGAATATAACCCATGGCGCAGGGGTCCCACCTCCTGGGTTGGCATGAGCTATTGTGTGTGAGTAGCTAGAAGCATTCTTGGCGCAAGTAGGCGCTCAAAAAATGTTAATTCCTTTGCTCCTTTCCTCTTAAGTGGGATGTTGTCTAGAATATTTTGTGAATATTATGTTACATTTACTTTACTTTCCTCTTTTTCTAATCAACTCCAAGAATATAGAGCTATTTGGACACTTATTCTCTTTAGATTAATATTAAATATATATATATATAT
>NW_004567102.1:38752979-38760097 GCF_000260355.1 Condylura cristata
AAAAAAAAATACTTCCATAAACTCTTGTTACATGTGACAAAGTTTGTGTTCATGTTCTCTTACCTTTAGACAGCAAGCTGTTTGGCATTGCATTGGGTTTTTTCTGCCAATAGTTGCTACATCATATGTTTTTTTCTCTTGATTGTAACTTTTTAAACAGCATAACAGTAATACAGGAAATAATTTTTAAAACCCACACACTCCCACTTCTCTAATACCTGAAATATTTATGTTTTCCATGTTTTCCTAATCGTTAGCCATATGTATGTTTACTTTTGTATAGAATCTTGCATTTTGTTTTTTCATTGAGTTATTTTTTTTATACATGCTAATGCTGATTCATGCACTCATTATAATGCTTAATGGTTGTGAAATAGTTCGTTAGTTGTGTCCTGCATGACTCAACTCTGAGTCATTAAAGACTTTTTACTATCTTTTTTTATGATTATAACTAAGATCAAGTTTTTTTCCTCCATGTGAGTATTTCCTCTGAATACATTCCCAGGAATTGGGTGATGGGTTTTTATACACATGATTGATTGCTTTCCTTAAAAGTTTGATTATGTATTCTGCCAGAGCAGTAGATGAGATTTCTCTTGCTATCTTCTTCCCACTATTTGATTCTGGTTGACAAAATGCTCTCTTACCTAGCTGCCATTCTATTCTATTTTTTCATCTCATTCTTTGGCTATTCTTCCTTTGTCTTCTTTGTAGTCTTTCCTGCCTCTACCTTTTCTTGTAATGCTCATATCCAAGGGGCTCAGGTCTGAAGTGTCTGCTTTTCTCACTTCTTCCATCCCCTTTGGAACACCTTATTTCCTCTGTAGTGGATATTTGCTACTGGGTCAGTCCTTGGCAATACCCTTACACAGCAGACTCACATAGCTGAATCCCAAATGAATAGCCTGTTCTTCCTGTTTCCACTCTTGTTCCCTCAAAACTGTTCTCTACACTATAGCCAGAGTGATTGCTCAGCACATAGGTTGGATAATATATTCATCTGAACTTCTTCTGTTGTTCTTAGGAAATAACTGGGATTTGAAAACAAGGGTCCCCAGGCCCTTTATGGAGTGACTGCTACCTGTTTCTCTTGGGTCTTCCAGATCCCGAGATGCAATCCTGCCATTATGGAACATGACTTTTGTCTTACCTATGTGCCTACCCATACCTTCTCTCTACCCCTTAGTCTGCCTGGCTTCCTACTTATTGAGAAATGGCTTTCCTGGGTTCCAGTCAAGCCTATCTTTCTTTTTTTATATGTTCTTCAAGATCCCTTACCATTTTCTATATTTTATTGACGCCTCTTCCAAGGTGTATCAATTCCCCAGCACTTCTGGCTTGCCCTGGGCAGATAAAATTCGAAGCAGCAAAGTACTTGCAGTAAGGGGCGGTGGGTGTGCACAGGGGTGGTTCATGTTAAATTCACTTTGGCTTGTCACTGATTCATCAAGGTGGTGGGTTATACCATATTCGCTTTATTTTCCTCTCAAAATCTATTAAGGAAGAGTTAAAGTGGGAAGTCAGGCGGGGTAGCTATGGTTCCTGATGCTGCCCTGAAGTCGTGATTGATTTTCATCCTCTCAGAGGGCAGTTTTGCTGGTCTCAGCTGCTTGCCTGGTGGGGCAACCGTGAAATTTCTCTCTGGAGATCTGGGATTCTAGCTACCACAGTTTTGTTAGTTTTTTGTCTGATTGCAGTTAGCACATGTTTCCTACTCAGATCACTTAGATAAATGATAGCTGGGTCACTTCTGCTATGTATTCTAAAGACCCAAAGAATATTGTGAAACTTACAGGATGACCTTATCTCAAACCCAGCTATTAACTGGGCCCTGTAGAAGTCTTTCTGACACTACCAAGCTGGAAACATTGAGACTGTGCAGTGGAAAGTATAATAGAGCTTGAGGTGACAGGTCATTCTCTTACCTCTTGCTCACTTTGTAAATTAGGTCCCTAAGTTTTTGACTTCTTGTCCCAAATCATATCACCAGGGAGCTTTCATAGGGTGGGACTGGTCAAGGCATTATGGATAGGGAAGGCACAGTCATACCTGGAACGCATATAACCCCAGATGGACTAATTACTACCTTACGTGAATAGGATCTGATATAACCAACTTGTCACCAAGTGACTGGCTGGTGTCCCCAAGGGCTGGTGTGCTATCGGGTCCTTAGTGTTGATGTCTGATGCTGACAGTTCAGACACTCGGCAGTGGCAATAGCTAGCTCAACCTCGATGCTTGATCTTTCAACCTGCTGCCAGTTGCTCTCTCTTTACTCTTATGTACTTAACTGTATCCTGGCAGAGACACAGGTGTTAATGAGACAGCTCTAGATCTTTTTTCCCTCAAAAACTTGTTACACTTTTCTCCTGGTCTTTCTTTAATAAGGGTAATTTTCCCAAAGGTACTTGGGACCCAAGCTGAACAGATCACATTGCATTTTAAATTAGGTTATAAAAAAAAATTTTGGATGAAAACTAAACTAAAGCTTTTTGGGGAAGAGATGGAAATCCTTCCTGGACGAACAATGATGAACATGTAGGTCAGGGAGGGACTGCCGCCCCAAGAACCTAATTCTATTTAGTTGACTACAAATGTAAAGATTTCCACTGTAAAGATACAAAGATACATTTTTCCAAAGATACATTTTTCTTATTAATTTAAAAAGTTGATTACATTGTAGTTCATTTTTGTACAGTATTTCATTTCTCCCCCCAGGTACAGTCCCCATAAATCTCCCACTACCACATCATCTGTGAACCATAGATGGACTCTTGTGCTTTTCCAACCTGTTTGGATCCCTTTTCCTCCCCCTATCCTACTTTAAGCTGCAAATCTATAGTTGCCTATAAATTTTGTCTTTTTTTTTCACCCTTTGCTCAGATTCCCTATATTTTCCCTATAAATTATATCATTTGATGTTTTTTCTTTTTCCTTCTGATTTATTTCACTGAGCATGATCCCTTCCAGATCCATCCATGTTGCTGCAAATGGCATGAGTTTATCTTCCAAGGATACATTTTTGCAAAAGGTCAGTTGGTACTCAATACTTCTCTTGTGTGCGTTGTGCTATGATGTGAAGCTCATATGTGCAAGAAAAGGGCTTATTTCCCCCATATACATAATTCTTCTGCCCTATTGAAAGCCCTAACACACACACACACAGACACACACACATACGTATACACACACCTCTCTCTATATTGAATGAATGAAGTCTTTGGTAAAGGATACTTTACAAGAATTATTTGAATGGGAGGCTTATCCAACCCATTTAACAGAAGACTTGACTTGCAGAACGTTGCTTAAACAGTGTTTCAAGGGCATGCTTTCTGATAAAGGGAAGTATGGTTATAAATGAATAATGCGTTTTCACAGAGTCTGAGTCAGCTCACACCGCTTCTCATCTGATAATGGTCTTTGGCAGATCTGCCCTTTTGCTGGGGATTCCCCTGGGCTATCACCTCTTGCCTGCCCCGTGCATGCTACCACATCATGCATAGGGTTGCCAGGCACCAGAATGTAAGCACCACACGGGAGGAAATGGGGGGAATGTGAGGGCAAATATATAACAGTGAAACCTCCTGACAGTATGCATTTATCTGGATCTCATGCACATTTTACCTCATGATGGTAAATTTTTCTTTTTGCTGACAGGAACATAAAGCTGGACAATAATGGAAAAGTTGACTACTAAGATAAGGTTGAAAAGGAGGTAATTCGTTTCAGCGAGACATTGTCATCATATATGTTGGTTTAACCCAAGCATCTACCTCCTCTCCCACCCACAAAGGTTATCTTCTGCTAATGTATTGTGGAGGAAGGTAACAGTTGCATCTGAAGCTGCTTCTTCCCTGCTGCCTGCTTCTCATGGCCTCCCCAAACAGGAGACAACAAGGGCGTGACAACTGGAGTTCGTCACAGCTCTTACATTTTGACATCAAAAGACTGTTTTCAGCCAGATAAAATATTTAAGTAGGACTCTCTCCATATCTCTTTAAAGAAAGCAAAAACAGTAGAGAATTTCATTAAAAATTACTAAATAAAAAGTAGCTCCAAATCAGTATGTTACATGCCCCCTAAAAGTAGGTGAGGGAAATCAAAGCTTTGGGATCTTTGGTCAAACAGAGAAGCTAAGTTAGGTGTGCAGTAGGTGCCTACCTTAACTCCAGTGCTATCGGGTCATCCCTAGAGTCTTAAGTCTTGAGGCCCTCCTGGCCCTTGCTCTTCCTCCTCTTGTGAATAAGTGTCATGGCCTTCCTTCCTCCTTTCCTCCCCTTTTTCCTTCCTCCCTTCCTTCTTTCCTTCCTCTCTTCCTCCATTTCTTCTTTCTCTCCTGCCTTCCTTCCTCCCTTCTTCCTTTTCCCCCTTCCTTTCTTCTTACCATTCCTCTCTCTCTTTTTTTTGAAAGATTTTTTTTTGAGATTTATTTATTTATGCATACAGAACTGGGGTATAGGCCAGAGGTGCAGGGGCAATGAGAGGATTCAGCAGAAACAGAGCGGGGGAGCAGAACAGGCAGATCCACAAATTACACTGCTGAGGGGAGCAGCGGGCAGGTCAGGAGAGGTCTCTCTCCCCATGTGGTCACATCTGGGGCTGGCGGGAATTGAACTCATGCTGAAGTGGCTTTAGCTTCTTAGTGCTGTGCTTTAACCAGCTGCGCCACCAGGGAGGGCCCTCTCTTTTTTTTTAAATCTTAATATAGGAAGCTTTTCTTCAATTGAGAGTCTCTTAATAAAAGAAAGCAAATCTGTGTGTATATGTATGTATGTACATATACATATATGTGTGTGAAACACAAAGAGAGAGAGATTTCCATGGGTCCCTTTTGGTTGAGCGAAACAGGAAAGGGGCCAGGGTGTCCATTCTCAACAGCTCTTGAGGCATGTCTCAGGAATCACGATCCAGTTAGAAAAATCTTCTAACTCTGAGAATTTATGATCTAAAAGCCCTCTGGAAGACTGACTTTCCTGGTTTCCCCAGTTGGAAAAGAGGGGGAATTTCTGTCCAGGAGGACCAAGAGTTGGGAAATATTTATTCCAGACTATCTGTAAATATTGCTGCATTAATTGTTATGAAGGACTTTACTCTGAATACCTGTTCTTCAAAGGACTCCTGTAGACTTGGGGTTCCCTGTTGCAGAGAAAATGATCCCAAAAAACTTGTGGATGAATAAAATCACTTCATGAGGTAAATAAAAATGGATAGCTTATCTCTTTACAAAATTCCTTTTGACAAGCCCTCAAAACAAAAGGAAAGGGAAAATGGCTACTTGATAGAAGAGTTCCTTCCACAACACTTGCAGAGATTTCTAGGCCCAAATTAAAGTATCGTCTTTTACCTCATCAGTAAGAACAACAAAAATCCTGGTTCTCAGACAGAGTTTCCTCCCTGTGGACAGGCCTAACTATCTCTTCTGTCTTAGGAGCCAGGGTGCCTCCTCTGAGCACTGATGGTCTCTGGCTCATCCCATTGTGATGGTCAACTGTTAGTACTGCTGTCCCTACTGTGATACATGGGTGACAATATGCCTGGTGCTATCCAAATCGTGGCTGCCGTCACTTTTATCACAAGTGAGGATACTTTACTTCCACACATATGTATTAAGTGCCAGCTATACAGTAGCCACTTCATACATATTTTTTCAGTCCATAAAAAGATGAATGAATGTAACTCCCTTGTCTCTGTATCTGGTTTTGGAGACCTGAGAATGAAAACCCAGTTCTGAACATATTTCAGACCCTTCTGATTGAGTTATGAAAAAAGAAAGAAAAGTGACAATACAAATGAGGTCAGGAGCTGGCATAGGAACTACTCAGATCTGGCTTCTCTAGCTAAGTGTAACAGAGCCTGCCCACCTGGGGGTTGACAGCATGCGGTTGGCTTGCTCACAGTGGGTGTGTGGGCGGGTGGGCAGCCCTCAGGCAGCTGCTGCAGGACATGTGGGCCACCTTACAAGATTTCTGTGGCCCTGGAAGTTTTCTCCCCCTCCAGAAGCAGGCACTCCCTGGCCACCCCATGCAGCCCCACCCTGGGGCTGTCCTGCTGTCTTCCCCTGGCTGGCCACAGACTGGCTGTGCTTTCCGGAGAGCTCAGTGTCTTCCTGCTCAGAGAGGGAAAGTGCTAGGAAGGCCCCAATGGAAATACCACCCATTTTCCAGGGTAGCAGACTTGATGGAGCCTGATTATTTCTGACTGCTGTTGCTGGGCCAAGAGCCCAGCAGAAGTCAAGAAAGATGTGGCCTGGGTTGTGAGGATGCCTTACTTCTGGGGAAATGGTGGATTGACTTTTGTGGGCAGTAAGGAGAGGCCAAGGGTGGTGGCTTTTTTTTTTTTTTTAATTTATTTATTTGTGCATACAGAATTGGGATACAGGCCAGAGGTGCAGGGGCAGTGAGAGGATTCACTAGAGACAGAGTGGGGAGCAGAACAGGCCAACTGACAAAGTACACTGCTGAGGGGAGCAGCGGGTGGGTCAGGAGAGGTCTGCTGCGCCATGTGGTCACCTCCGGGGCTGGGATCAAACTCATGCTGAAGTGGCTTTAGCTTCTTAGTGCTGTGCTTTAGCCCACTGCGCCACCAGGGAGGGCCTAACTTTTGTTTTTTAAGATACTTTGAGATTCCTGTTTTCTCTACTTAACTCAACAGCCCATTATGTAGACTCCAGAAGGCTTCAAAACCTCTGAAGTATGAACCCACAGTTTCTCACAGAGAAAGGGCAGAGTTTTTTTTTTTTTTTTTTTTTTAAGACACGTAAGTCAAGTTTAATTCTTTCAAGGTCTGGACTAAATATCAGATGAAGTGTAATTTTTTAAATATTTTTAACACCTCTAGTCATCAGCTTATCCTTCTCTGGGATAAGAATTGTTAGTGCAAAAGGTCGTGTGACCTCACATTATCAAAGGTCTGCCTCTCACATGCTCCTCTTTGAAGACTTAAATGCCCTGAGGCTTTCTGGCATTCAGGCTTCACCCAGGGGTGGGTCCTCCACTCACAGGTCACATTTGTCCTCTGGATCCCGGTGCCAACAGTCACAGTCCAGGCAAACCTTCTGTCCCACTTTTGAGGAAACATGGAGTTGTTTAAAATTTTTTAAATTTAAAAAGCTCATCTTT
>NW_004567102.1:38760209-38840488 GCF_000260355.1 Condylura cristata
GGGGGGGGGGAGGAAGGGAAATGCACGGGACTATGGTGGTGGCACAGGGGTGATTTGGTGATGGGAAACCCACGGTACAATCAAGATGGAAAAAAAAAATGTGCAAAATGATGTAAAAATAAACTTTGTAATAAATAAATTTTTAAAAAAAGTAAAAAAAAAAAAGCTCATCTTTTAAAGACTTGGGATGACTTTGGAAAAGAAAATAATGTTGGTAGTTTGCCTTTGACATTTTCTCAGATTATCTCTCCATCTGCCCTCTCCTCCTCACACCCTGCTCTCCACACTGAACCTGTCTGCTCTCCACAAACTTCCTCCTCTTCCTGCTTGTGTTTCTTCAAAACCTCTCTTTCCTTTCTGCACCCCTCCTCTGCCCACCCCAGCTCCCCTTAAGTCTGTCATATCAAGTAATACAAATGTCAGTTTTGACATGTGGATCATTTAGTTAAGAACAATCTTCATTACTAACACGAGGTGGGGGAAACTTCTATTTAAAAAAAAAAAAATCAAGCCTCAAGCCAGTCAATTTGTTGTAGTTGTACTAGTTGTAGTACTGAGAGTCCTGGAGTCCTCTGTTCAATGGATCACCTTCCCCAAGACTGGTGGGAGGACAACAAGATGACTCTGGCCACAGTCCTCATTATGGTTGTCCCTGTGACAGGAGAGCTGAGTCTCCAGAACATGTAACAATTTTGAGTGTGAAAGGTTAAGATGTGGCTCCCCTGAGCCTCAGAGTTGACGACTAGAAAGCCTCTCGTTCCTCTAGGCTAGACCACTGGCCACTTCCTCAGTGGACGAGCCTGGAGTCTAAGGAGAAAGAGCTTAAAATTGGGTCACACGTCTAAGGTTCAGCTCCAGCTCATGCTCACTATTCCAGCTTTCTGCCTTCCTGGCCTGTGATGCAGTTGTGTTTCCTGACCCCTTGCAACTTGGTGGGGTCAAGTGAATGTTCTGTGCACAAAAGGGAGGTGTGTGATTCCAGCTCAGATAATTTAAATATCAGTGTAAGAACCTCCACCTTTTATATCCTCTCTGCCACAGGTAGGGATTGTGCTACTAGTCTGGATTCCAGAGGAAGGAAAATGCAGCCTGCAACCTGCAGACATTCAGTGGTGGCGAGATGGGGAGCGTGACAAATGCACCATACTTTCAGTCATTGAACTATTGGAGGTGTTACTGAAATACAAGGTAGCGACCTCCACCCCTGCCTTCTTCCCCTTGACCATAGTACCAGGGGCTGCATTATGGGGAGCACAGACAGCATTTGTGTGGAGAGAGCTCGCATGTTGTCACTGGGTTCACTGAGCAGTGGAGAGCATATGGGTGCGTTCAGCTGGCCCACTGAGGGTGTTGAAGCTTCCCAACTTCTAGAGGTGAACCCCAAGGCTGCTGTAGAGATTGCAGGGACTACCCTGGTGCCCTGCTGGGTGACACAGAAGGCCCTAGGGGTGCATCAGGCTCCCCAAAGGCATCTTTGCACTTTATAATGCACACTTTGTTTTGCTTAGTGCTCTTGATGTGTTTTAGCTGGTATCCTGGGACTGCTGTGAGTCTCTGTGTGTGTGTGTGTGTGTGTGTTAGGAGGGGAGGTGGAGTGGTAAGAAGAGGCAGGAGCCCATTTTTGATGTAACCTTCCCAAAATTTGGCAATTTGGCTAACCAGGCAGAATTTGCTGCCTCTGAGTCACATCTACTTCTCTTTCTCCATCCCTCTCTTCTTCCTCCCATCCAACTACTAACCAGGTCCAACCCTGCTTAACTTCCGAGATAAGATGAGATCAGGCACAATCAGGGTGGTATGGCCATAGACGTTCCTTCCCTTCTTTTCTTCCACCTTTTCTTCTTCCCTTTTCTTAACTCAAAAAATATTAATTGAGCATCTAGTAGACTCTAGCCCAGGCATTCTACTGGGTCCTGAAGATTCAGTGGTGGGTAAAATCATCATGGTAGGGTCCTCTCTGGTGGCGCAGCGGGTTAAAGCGCAGCACTAAGAAGCTAAAGCCACTTCAACATGAATTCCATCCCTGCCCTAGAGGTGACCCACATAACGCGGCAAACCTCTCCTGACCTGCCCACTGCTCCTCTCAGCAGTGTACTTCATCAATCTGCCTGTTCTGCTCCTCACTCTGTCTCTGGTAAATCCTCTCACTACCTCTGTGCCTCTGGCCTGTATCCCAGTTCTGTATGCATAAATAAATAAATCTTTAAAAAAAATCAAAGTTTTAACTGTCCCATAGTTTATATTTCCATAGGCAAGAGGCCAGTGGTGCTGGAAGTGGAGGTGTCCCCTCTTACTTCCACCCTGAGCTAAGGAGGACTCCCCATCACCATGAGAACTGGAAGTGACAGAACTATACTAGCTGATCCCACTTGAGCTTTTTTTCATCCTAATTATTCTTCATCTCCACATAATATTTTTCTCTCTTTCAAGGAAAGCACCACTTTTGGTCTCTGCTCATTTGTTTTCCTCTGTGACCCACACCTAGTATTTACCTGTTGCTCTTTACCATTTTGCTCTTTTCTTTCAAACCCTTCTGCAAGGGGCCCACTTCTGACTGACATTTCCCTCTAATCCCTTGGCTTCTGCCACAAGCTCACATTCTCAGTTTTTTTTTTTTCCTCCTTGGATGTTACTTCTTGCTGCATCCTGACAGGAAGCAATCTACATTCTTGACAGCCTCTGCCTTCAGCTCACTAATGTCCTGGACACCTCACTGTCCTCTGTGCTCAACCAAGGATGCTGGATTGTGGTAAGCATTTCTTTGAAACTGACATCCTGCTTGTGTTTCGAGCCTGCATTATTAACAAGACCTCCTTAACATTGAATGTTCAATATGATTCTACCACAGGAGAGAGCAGCAGCTTCTGGGTCTGGCCCAAGTCTCACCACTGGAAACAAGGCAGGATCTTATCTCTACTTGAATTTGACTGAGAGTTTGATGTGATATGTAACATGAGCCTCCCAGCCTTCCCCAGCTCCCTGGAGGCTGTCTGGGCCTTGCTCTTTCTGGTTTTGTCTCATTCTCTACCTCTGCCAGGTCACTACCACTAACAGGTGTGACTCCATAGAGCTGCAACAGATGGCCTCAGCTTGAATTCTGCTTCCAGCTCTTAGAGCTGTGTGATCTTCCATATATTATTTAACTTCTCTGTGTCTAAGTTTTTTTCTTTCACACACACATGAGGTTGTACCTTCTTTCCAGGGTATTGCTAAGAGAATCCACACCAAGTCCTCCCACACTCAGCTCTCCCTCAGGAGTCAGCCTCATAGGAGCATGAGAGTTCCCTGTACATTGCCAAGATAGTTGTCACGACTTTTCCCACATGACATTTTGCAAGAAATGTAAAACCTGCTAAGACTATTGACCCAGTCTATTTATAACATCTACCAATTTATGACTTGCTTATCAACAATAGGATAATCACATGTAAGTAATAATGCAGAAACCATTTAAAAATATTAGAATACTAACATGTTTACTGGTACAAATAGTGAAAAAATAATGGAGATCAATTAATTTTGTAGTATTTTTATTGTTAGTTGTTATGTGTCCTGCTTTAGGAACTATATGGACCTGCATTATTGATAATTTTAAACCTGAAAAAAAGCTATTTTTATAAAGGAACTTATGCTCTGGATTCTGAGAACTTCTAGAAATGGCATGAGGTGTCTCACCTGATTTTCTAGTAAAAGGCATTTGAATGAATTTCAGAGGAATATCTAAAAGTTGATACACATTTGTCTGTACGCCTTTAAATTTCTTTACCCCTTTCAGAAGCTGTAGTTTTTGAAATATAACGGTAACTTGCACGTGCTAGATAACATTAGGCAGTTTCTGTTGACGGATGGACCTGTCAGAAGCTGCCTCTCTAAACATTACCAACAGCACCTCCTGATAAGACAAAGAAGCGTGTGTTGCCCACCTTGGTGTGGGGAACAAGACCTCAGCTGAGCTGGGACAGTGTCTCTGAGCAGGAAAGACGACATCAGAATTTATTGAGAATTAGAAATTGGCTAAAGGCAAGATCAGAGGAAACACTGAGAGGACCATGAATTTGAGTGAAAACTGTTGATGCTTTCCTCAGAAGAATTCATGAGTTTTTTGTGAAGTTCAGGTACAACAGTCCTCGAAAAAGTCAAGTTAAATCAATAGAGACAGAGGATAAGGAAGTCTGTGAGTGCAGGCAGGAAGGGGCAGTTTCAGTTCTCAGCATCCAGGCTGGGTGTGGGGTAAATGGCTTTGGTTCTCACAGTTAAGAGAGACAGTTTGCTTCCCTGGGGCTAGCTTCCTAGGCGTAGGCCCTTTTCACAGATTTCAAGCTGCAGCCTTGTTCTGATTGGGCTAGACTAACTCTTTTCACTTGAAGTTGACCTACAGCTGCCAGAACAAAGTCTGGCATCTGCAAGCCAGGAAGAAAGAGGGCCTGGGCCCTGGTTAGGCAACTAGCTGTATTTCCCACAGCATGTGGGGAGAGAGATGTCCAGCAGAGACTCCTGCCTTCTATGGCCTCTGCAGAAAGGTTCTGCCTTGACTCACTCTTTCCTCTAAGCCAGAACCCTGATTCCTGGTTAGCTTGGGGTCACATGCTGCTGAATTGTAGTACCCTACCAGCAGAAATGTTGTGGAAGATTACATCACAGAGTTTTCCTCAACAAGCCTGTATCCAGTCAAGATTCTACCTTTGTTCTTCAGTCAATCCAACTTGCTGCTGATCATTCTTAGCATCTCATCCTATCTGACTGTGCCTTTTACCTCTGTGTTCTCCTCATACCATCCTATAGCCACACTGCATTTTCCTTCCTCAAATACACCATCTCACTTCAGCCTCAGTACCTTTGCACTCATGGTACACCTGGCATGTCCTTGCTACCATTTTTTGCATGACTGCCACTACTGTAGTCCCAGCTTAGCTGTTGTCTCTTTAGAAAAACCTTTCCTGACTTCTCTTCTGACAGTGGCCTCTGCCCCCAGAAATGCTCCACACCATTATCTATCTTTGCATCTGTCCCCCTCTGAAATGAGGGGTTTACTAGTTTATGCACTAAGTTGTCTCCCCCTTACATGCAGTAGAAGCTTTCTGAGGTTCTAATATCTCGACTGTCTTTTGTACAACTGCCGTCTCAGTTCCTAGGAAGGCCCAACAATCTAGTCATAATGTAATACTGAAAAGGAATACCAGGGGCTCTCCCTGGTGGTGCAGCAGGTTGGAGCGCTGCACTGCAAAGCTAAGCCAAGCTGTGGCTGCTTCAGTGCGAGTTTGATCCCGGTTCCAGAGGTGACCCACATGGCACCGCAGACCTCTCCTGACCTGACCACTGCTCCCTTCAGCAGTGTCCTTTGTCAATCTGCCTATTCTGTTCCCCACTCTGTTTCTGGTGGCCCTGCGCATCTGTTTCTGCATGCATAAATAAATAAAATCTTAAAAAAAAAACACAGATAACCTTTTGATTGTTCAATTGGATCAGACACCATTTTAAAACATGGGCTATACTATTACCTTGTTTAACCTACTTAACATACTTCATTATCCCACAGACGGGTTTCAGTACTTCCCCAAGACACCAAAAAAGGTAAAGGTGATCATAACCTTAGGAACTGGCCTAAGTGGTTTCATTTAAGTGCCCAAAAAAAGTATTTTGTGCATTAAAAAAATAAAGCTTTGATTTTTTTTTTTTTGTTCCCGAGTTCCCTGTCCAGGCAGTTTATACATAAATATTTCCTGGCACGAAGAATAGACAGAGTGATGCTTTCTGCGTTTACCTTATTAATTTTTCAACAGTGCTAGATCACATTGCCCTCTAAAGTTTTAACATGCAATGAGAGTGTGGGCATCTCATCTTTAGATTACATAACAGAATTATCTTCCACGAGTCCATATCACATCTTCCTCATTAATTTTACAATGATACTTCACACACATCCTAGAAGTTCTTTGATTGGTTTATAATGCTTATCTTCGAAATTTATCTGTATTAGAAAACATCACCTGGGACTTTCCACTCCATTCTCAACTAAGCAGCCCAGTCAAGCAAAGCGCTATCTACAAATATACTGCCACGTGATCCTGTCTCAGCCTACTTCCCCTGACCAGTGTGACTTTAATTTAGGTCTGGTCTCACCCTGTTGCTGTGCTCCAGGCTTCTGTCTACTCACTGGGGTGCTATTTCCTTTGGAAGTTCTCCTTTTTATTCATCACTGGCTGGTGGTACCTTTCTGCATCCTGCAGGTTTCACATGTCAACATGAGCTTATACACTTAGCAGGGGATATCAAGTGCTCCTGGCTCACTTCTGCAAATAGTAGTTGGTGCCCACTGCCCACGATACAATTGGTTGAAGTGCTAAGGAAACATGAATGAGAAAAGCAGACACAGTCCTGCCCCTGGAAGCTTAGTCTCATGGGGGACATAGGTATGAACCAAAGAATGAAACTGACATAGAGAGTATGATGAAGGTAAATTACTGGGTGCCATGATAAGTGTTAGGGTGACCTGATGCAGTCTGGAAGAGTAAGGCAAGGCTTCTTGGACCTGCTAGCTGAGATCTGAGGTTGATATTCAGTGAACTAGGTGAATATTAAGAGAGCAGTTTCCAGACAAAGGAAAGGTAAGTGTAAAGACCCCAAGGTGACAGGACCTTGCCAACGTTGAAGAAATGATTGGTTGGCTGAGTGACTGAGCTCCAGGAGCAGAGAAGAGAGCTCTGAGAGACAAGTAGGCAAGGATGACATTGGGCAGGGCTTGGGGGTCTGTGCTCCTGATTCTGGATGTATTCTGATGTATTCTGTGAGCAATGGGATGATATGAGTGTTCAGGTAATTTGTGTTAAATGAATGATCCCATTTGTGCTAAAAGAATCACTTTGGCTTAAGTATAGAGAATAGATAAGTCTAGGTTTTTGTTTTATGCTCTTTGCTGTGACAGGAACAAAGAACTATTTAAGGAGTAAGAACCCTAATTCAGGATGCAAATGACCCATCTAGGATACCCTCGAGGCACCCAAGCACACACATTAAGCTGGTGGCTGAGAGAGAGAGAGAGAGAGAGAGAGAGTATGGCATTCTAAGGGACAGTTGGGTTAAAACTATAAATCTGAGGCAATGATGGAAACCAAAGATCTGTCTGATATTGTCAGGAGAGATAATGTATAGAACAGTAGAGGGACTAGGAATAGGATGACATTTCAAAGCTGAGCAGAGAATGCTCAGTAAATTAAGGTGATTAAGAGCAAGCAACCAGGCAGGAGGAGAAAAGCCGAGAGTGAAGTGCCCTGGAGGCTGAATTAGGACCCTTTTATATGCACTTTATTGAAATCCATCTTCAACAGATTTAAGCAACAACAACAAAAAGGATTGGTTGGCCTCACAACCTGAAGGAGGACCAATGAGCATGCTTGGAACAAGTACTCAAACAGGTCCTCCAGGTCCTGCTTCCCTTTCCATGTCTCAGTTCTGCTTTCTTCTGAATGAGTTTCTTTGCCAAATGGTTCTCCCATGTGATGGTCCAATCAGATCACCAGCAAAGCTTCAGGTCTACAACCCACTGCAGGTATAGAAAGCATCTCTCTTCTGTTGGTTTTTCCAGCAGTAACATCAGGTTTCACACCATTGACACAGCTTAAGATAGAAGCTCATCTCTCAGCTGGGGTGACATCAGTCCTATCCACACCTCACCGACAGAGAATTCCTCAGAAGAAAATTGGAGGCCTATTACTTGAAGAAGGCAGGGAAGAAGCCAGGCAGCAAAACCAGATGTCTATATAGATACCAAGGGGATGAATATTCCAAGAAGAAGAATATATTCAAAAGTATTAAATACTATAAAGAGATCAAGTAAAATGGCAATTTAAAATGCTCATGCTGTTTAGTTGCCTGGAAGTCTCCATGACCTGAGAACCACACACAAAAAAGCTCCATCACAAGATAGGACATGGTCAGAATCCTCAAGCAAGGAGAGATGTTCATATGAACTTAGGAGACGAAAATCAAGGCAATCAAGGAGCACTTCATGTAAGAGGCAACATTTAAATTGAACTCTGGAGGATGGGTAATATTGTCAAACCTGAAACAGAGACCAGAGAAAGGAAAGATACCTTGGCCAACTCTAGCCTGAGAAAAAAATCATAATGGCAGGGACATTTGGCTATGTTCATTGAGGATTAAGGGCCACAATTGAATATTAACTAAGGAAAAGAGACTTAGTTCAAGTTATAAGTTATTCAACTTTAACCAACATTCCCTCAGGTAACCAGTCTGATATGTAAATGAGGGATAGCTGGCACCATAATGGAACTGGCCCGGATCCTACTCCCGATAATCTTGTCTTTCCATGAATGGGATCTCTGGGATGTGTCACAATGAATGCCACAGCGATCTTTTCCATCTCCTCTTGTGAGACTTGGTCTTTCCTATGCCTTTCTGAGTGGCCTGTGCTTATAGTGCTAATGTCACTTTTAGTGGCTGCCCCTTCCTGGGCGAGAACGTGGCTCGTCAGCTTTCTCCCTGACTACAACAGAGGAACGTCCATGCCAGACATGTCAGGTGATTGTCTCTGTGACAGCAGCTTGGGTGTCTTCCTCTCCTACTTGGTTCTTTTAACTCATCTTCCCTTCACTTTTTATCCCAGGAATTTGGCACTAGAGGGGTGGTAGGGATGAGGAAGTTTGGGTGAAATACAATTTATGTGACTACCTAGTACATATTCAAATGTCCTTTAAGCCTGTTCCCTGGGGGTATATTGTCTCCCACTTAGCACCCTGCCTAGGAAGACTATTACTCACCAATACTTAGCTGCCTTGGTGTTGGTGGTCAAAGACAGCAACTATTCTTGGAGTCCATCATTTTGTGCAATTTGGATTCCTGGGAGGTAAGTCCACTTGTTCAGGCCCAACGACTGCATAAACTGAAACTCAGGGTTAATATTTCCCTATAGATGCCAACTGTGTAGGATTCCTGACACAGCATAAATGATAAAGCCTTTAATGGGGGTCACTGAGGGCATTCGAGCAGCAGAATGCAATGCACAGGCCCTCCTTGGAAAGACAGCACATGGCAGTGGTTTCCAGATAGATTTGAGAGAACAGAAGTGGGAGATGGTGCATTATTCAAAAACTGATGCATCCAGAGAGACAAACTATGAATCTGAGAGACTGAAGCAAATGCAGGATGGTAGGGATGGGCTTTAGAAATATTTCTTGGGTGTGGGGGTAGGAAATGGTGCTGGAAAGAAAGGAAGGAAGGGAGAAAGAAGATAGGAGGGAGAATGAAGGAGGGGTAGAAGAGAAGGAGGGAGAGAACAAAGAAAGGGAGGGAGAAAAGGAAGGGAAGAAAAGAAGAAAAAAGCAAAGGAAGAGAAAGGAAAGAAAGACATTGAACTCTCTATAGAGGATACTCAGCCTGCTGAAAATCTGCAACCACAGTATTTAGTGACTCTGTGTTGGCAGTGAGAACTGCACTGAGAAAGGTTTCAGCTGACTCTAGAGGCCCACGGCAGGGATCTAAGTGTGGATGCGGGTTTCTCAGACCTCCATTAGTGATTGGGGCTGGACGAGCAGTGCCTGACAGTGGAAAGAGATGCTTTGAGCAATGGTGGGGAGAAAGCAGACCCCTGAATGAAAGTGGGACCCAGTTTGTGCTTCTTACTGAAGATGCAATCCCTATTGCAGTGCAAGAGGTGTCTGCCTTTGGTAGGGGTGAGGAGGGGGTGCTGATGCACCTCCTGGACCACGGATGATTCGTTCGCAGTTAACTTTGCCCACATTCCCCTGGGAGCCTCTCTTCCAAGACTCACCACCTCTTTGCTCTGCTTTGAGGGGCTCCTTGAATGCCACTTGGTCATTTTTTCCCTCTGTATGGAACGTGGGGAAGCTGTGCTGGAGTCGCCAGCAATGTGGAGAGCCTCATGCACCCAGGCACCGGAGCAATTGACCCTCTCTGGCTGTACCAAGTCTACTTCGGAATGTATGATGGACGGCCCCTACTGTTACCCAGAAGGGTAGGTATCTTGCTCCTGAGAAGGGGGCCCACTTCATAATCCTACTCTCTAGCAAAATGTGCCCTCCCCCTCCACCCCCTTTGCCCTACCCAGTGAGTGCCTACTGGCATCATGCCACGCGCAAGGTCCAGGGACAGGGTGATGGGGTGGTGTGTACTCTGTGCCCAGGACTTCGGTACTGGAGAGATGACAAGGCCAGAGAATTCCTCCCTGAGCTCCTGGGAGGCAGGCTGCGGAGGGTTCCTGTGATGGGTTTTTGAATTGCCACCACAAACAAACATGCACATCCTTAGACAAACTGTGGTAATTAGAAGGGAAACTTAATGATAGTGAAGTTACCTTTCTTTATCCATTCCACAAGCAATTTTCTTGAGTGTTTATTTTTGGCGCAGAACTATTTGAGGGCCTGGGAGAGCATGTGGGGAAGAGAGGGAATTGGCCCAACATGGCAACTTGAAAGGGGGAGATGGATGGCGGGGGGTGGGCAATATTAGTGTTTGGGCTGTGAAAGATGAAACAGCAGCTCGCTCTGTGGGCGGTTCTTTGATCTTCCAGTAACTGCTAGAGTAGCAATTAGCATCCTTAATGCTGAGGCGGAGTCTCTGAGAAACCCTTTAGACCCGGAAGTGTGGCTGCTTGTGTGTGCACACGCGTGTGTGTGTGTGTGTGTGTGTGTGTGTAAAAGAGAGCGAAAGCTAGAGAGAGGTTTTTATTACGTTTGATAATTTAATTTTGTCGTTGAACATATAATCATCTGAGCACTATACTGAGAAATCATAAAGTTCAAAATTTCTAGAAAAATAGTGACTCCTAAAACTTGATAGTGAGTGAAATAATATGCTCAAGAATCTCTCCAGACTTCATGTCAGGGACAATTTTTCTGCATAGCTTGAGAGCTCTGGAAGCTGACTGGATTTAAATTTCCGCTGGGTCATTTTCTAGAACTTAGGTAAATTACTTAACCCCTTTATAACTTTTCTTTTACACTGATGAGATGGAAATGACCTATAACAATAAACTACAGGATTATTTGTGGATTTTTTGGTGTATATCAGAATTAAATTAAACAACTCGTGCAAACCACTGAGTCCACCCAGTGGTTGGCATAGTAGATGTTTAATGGGTCACTCTCATTAGAAAAGACTCAAAATAAATAAATACTAAAAGAGAAGTCCTTGTTTCTCCTTCGAGGCCGCTGAGAAGGGCTGGAGTGAGGGAATATTTATTATATTAAGATTTTTTAAAATTATTTTAATTCCTAGCAATAGAAGAATAATTAAACTAATTTATTTTAAGTTTTCAATAGGAAATGCCACCTCTTACTAAATAGAGGAAATAACTTGCTATAAGCATCAATACAATAAAACAGACAAAAAAGAGGTGACTGTGATGAGAAGCTGGAGAAAGGAGAGGGGGTTTCTGAGTGAGGCAGAGGGCTGGAAGGCGAGGAGAGAGACAGCCTTGCAGGAAGAGCAGAGGGAGCAAGGGAGGGACAAGGGCCTATGAGTCCGGCCTCACACCTACAGACCTGCCTCACACCTTGGCGACGTTTTGATGCTCAGCACAGAGGCCACCCCTTTCAGCATTGCTGGCTCAGCTGGCCCCAGACAGCCCAAAACTCGAAACTTTTTCCTTCATCACACCCTCATCTAACCCCACCCAGGGCCTCACTCCTCACCAGTCTGCCTGCTTGCGTGGTTGTCTGTTACCTGTGGTCTTGTCCCTCCATTCATGCTGAGCCGGGGCCCACTGTCTTCCCTGAACCTCGCCCACTTGTGGCCCAGAACTGGAGTTTACCGGGCACAGATATGGAATCTCTTTTGCTTTATTTCAGCTTGTTTTAATTTAATGAATCATGAATTGTTTTTCTTTTTTAAATGACAAATCATTTCAAATATTCATAGACGTATCCACCATTCAGACTTAACAACTGTTAGTATTTTGAACTGGAGCTTTTTTTTTTTTGTAATATGAAAAAATTACAGATATAATTGAAATCGTCTTTCTCCCTCTCCAGACCTAATCAGGGTCTTAAAGTTGGTTTGTAATTCTTGTCCATGTTTTTAGATCTATGATGTATCTATTGATTCACAAACTACACAGCATACAGTGCAGTTTGACTATTTTAAATGCTTACATAATAGTATTTTGCTATTTTCACTCAACAGTGTGCTTCCAAGACTTACTAATTTTGATGCCTGTAGAATTAGCTCATTTGTATTTTAAATTGCTAGTTTTCCAGGAATGCATCATAATTATGTTTCTATTCCCCAACTAATGGACATCTAGGTTACTTCCATTTGTTTTCCTATGACAACAGTGTGACTAAATATAATGTTGTTTATGTGTCCTTCTGCACTCTCGTTCTAGTGCTTCTGGTGTATGTCCGACCCTCAAAGCTTTGGGTCTCTGATACTAAATTGTTCTCCAAAGTGGTTACATAACTAGAAGACTGTCTGGGGCTTTCATTGCTGATACTTAGTAATGTATGACTAATATTTTGAGACTATCTTAATTTGCATTTCTCTGATAGCTATTGAAGATGAGCATCTCTTTATGTGTTCTTTGAACATTCAAGATCTCTTTAGTGAATTGTTTTCCCATTTTCTCTGTTTGGTTTTCTTTATCCTGTTTATTTGGAAGATATCTTCAAGTACTCTGCAAAGTGATACTTTATTGATTTCTGAATATTTTAGGACTACAGGGATGATGCCCTTCTCAATGTCAAACACATATTAATTAGTTAGTTCTTTTACAAAACAGTGAGATACAAGTTAACACAAGGGATAAAAGTCAACCCAAAGCTTTTCAAACAAGTATTTGTTGTTTTCTAGGTGAGATAATATTAGATGATAGAATTTTTTAGATACACTGTTTTCTCAGTTTCTTCTGTAAAGTTCCTTTCTATATTTCAAAAATCTGCATAGTTAAGAAACTTTATCTTAATAGAGGTGAATTAAAAGAAGGCCCATTTTGTGGACATGAACTTGGAACTCTGGCTCAAGACACCTTCTTTCTTTTTAAAGGTTTATTTTAATGGAACTCCCTGGTGGAACAGGGGTTTTAAGAACACAGCACTATCAAACTATAGTCAGCCACTGCAGCATGAGTTTGACCCCCCACCAGGGATCCTCTCCTGTCTTTTTAATAAAAGATTTATTTATTTATACATACAAGAACTGGGGTATAGGCCATCGGTGCAGGGGGTAAAAGGATTCACCAGGGATAAAAAGGGGAGCGGACTAGGGGGATCTACTGAAATACACTGCTGAAGTTAGCAACAGCTGAGGCAGGAGAGGTCTGCTGTGCCATGTGGGTCACCTCCCTGGCTGGGTATTAAATTCGTGCTGCAGTGGCTGTGCATAGCTTTATAGTGTTGAGACCTAGCTCCTGTGCCATGGAGAGGCCCGCCTTTTTTTTTTTTTTTTTTAGAATGATTGATGGAGATGAATCCAGTTATAGCCATTCTTTTCTTATGAGGGACATTATGAAGTGAGCTTTTCTTAGGAGAAACACTGAGAAAGTAGGCTTTTCTTAACAGAAACATTATGAAGAAGGACACATACATTACTTTTCTAAATTAAGAGTGAGATGTAAGACTGACATGCCCTGAGTCTTTCTCTGCTTGCATTTTGCAAGAATTATCTCCTGGGATAAAATAGTGAGGGTTTTGCATCTGGTGTTTCTGGAAATGCTAGTACCAGTGTTTAGTCTCTTCCCAGAGGAAGAAAAATTATAAGATGGCAAATGTCTGACAGCCTTGACATACAAGGTAGGATTTTCCAAGAGTTTTTGGCAAACAGATTTGCATATGTCTCCTTGTGGGTTATCTCATTTTGGTGTCTTCTCATACAGAAGGGGATGGTCTCACACTTTGTGCTGATTCACATGTCTCCATCTCTGTGGCCCATGCACATGTGTTTTTCCCAGACTTCCAGAGGCCGGCATTTCAATGTTACTTCTAAGAATCATTTCACTCATCTCCCTCTCCCCATGAGTCCCTGTTTACCTTTATTTTAGGGCACTTATCATTCAGATGCTGAAATACATCATCTGAATATATTCATCAGAGGTATTTCCCCTCACTGCTGTCCTTCTGCAATACACTGAATTGGATGGTGAGGCAGAAGCATCCCATTTTCATCTTCTACCAAGCCAGTCTATCATGCACCAAGTCAGGCTGTTCTTTGTCCATAAACTTCCTGTAGGGGATTCCTCCCCGAAATGATACCATAGGTGTGAGCTGAGGAGGACTCAAGGAGGCCTACTGACAGAGGGAGATGCCATGGGGGCCTGGGTCACCTAGTCCTAGTAGATACTTGTGATCCCTGGAGCCTCTTAAGCTTAACCCTTCATGTACCACTTCCATTTTACAATACCCAAGTCTGAGTCTGAACTTACCCAACTTTCAGTAAGATAGCAGTTTGCACTGGGGTCTAAGAAGAGGTCAAAAGATACTTTTCAAACTCAACTGTGTATTAAACAAATCACTTTTACTTTATTTTTCCCCAACACCTGTTAGGTGTTTTTAGGAGGGTGATCTGAACATGTCTGCTTAATCTACCATATTTACTAGAAATTATGGCAGTTTATTTGTTATTTTTAGAAAGCATGCTAGTTAGGACACTGCAGTCATGGGAACTTTATGGAGAAGGTCAATGAGTAACTTCAGACATTCTAATCACAAATGAAAGACAATTACTCTTTAATTTTTGAAGGGGGTTTCTGATATTTTACTTAAACTCAATATATGAACATTGTATTTTTCTTTATGGTGGCAAGAAGCAGTTTTTAATGGAAGCAGTTGGTGTTTATCTATTTCTTATTCCTAAAGATCATAGGGCATTTGTGTGACAATATCCTGCTAGAAATGACTGTTCAAGCTATGGCAATATTGTGTTGAGCTGTTGCTTAGCAATTAGGTGAAACTTCAAAAAGGAAAAATACAATATGATGATATTTAAATAGAAAGAGTTGAAAATTTCTACAGAATGTTTATAAATGGAGAAAGGAAGAAAATAGGTGCCTTCCACTCAGATTTCAGAGATTTCTGGTTGCATCTGAGTAGTGAGCTTAAATCTGCCTCCATGCAGCAGAGTATGGGGGAGCTGACACTTATATAGCAGAATATAGGGGTTTGGCTGCCCTGATAGTATTAAGGGGAAGGATGTTCTAAAGGCGCTCTGCAGAGTCTTATGGACTCCTCCCCCTATTCCAGCTTTCTGGACCTTGCACACTACTCCAGTGATTTGAAACTACAACTCCCAGTTGTACCAGGGAGAGAACTGCGAGGACCTAAGGGTGGAACTAGCAGGAATTCTGGGACATTTGGGGGATAAATAGGGCGGGATTGCATCTTGCACTCTCTCGCTCAGGAAGCAGCTCTCCTGATCGCATGACTCTGTATGTTCAGTCAGCCTAGCCGTAAGGTATTCCACTTACTTTGTATCCCGCTATCTTTCCCTGGGTTGTGTCCTATTCCTTTCCTCTTTTGTAAATAAATCCACTATTGACCCTTTTGTGTGTACCTGCAGTATAATTGAATTGTGAGTGCGCGGGTGAAGCCCCACAGACAGGCGGCCTAGTCCATTCTGGGCTACCCTGTAACAATAGCACAGTCAAGTTTGTGTGTGTGTGTGTGTGTGTCCCATCAGACTACTCCTGGTGCATAAGGCAAGAGAAGGCACATTTTTGCTCATCTATTGCCAGACATGTCTACAGTTGCCACTCTCTCCATCTTCCTTCCTGCACAAAACATAATCACAGGGCAGTGAGGGAAGGGCTGGACCACTATATGCCTAGAGGGGTCCAGAGAGACTGGGGAAGTAAGTGATGTCTAAAATCTGGAAGAAGAGACTGTCATGTAAAGGCACGTGAGAGCAGTCTATGGCCAGAATGATCACACATGTGCAGGAGAGGCAGGCGTCCAGGAGAATTGTACTTGATTTTCATTTCTAAATAGCAGATGAGTAGTTTTAGGGTTGAGAAGCTAAAAATAGTACTACTCCGTATAAACCACTTTTCTAATTTCTTAATTAATTCTCCAACAGCTTGAATTCCCCTACCATCAGGTAAGAGGTCCTTTAAGGACAGAGCTTGAAAATACCCCAGAAATAAAGTGGAAAGTTAAAGTCATAAGCTTATCTGAATAATGCCCTAATGTCTCCTCTACATATAGCAAGGAACATTCGTTGCTTCTTGCTAGTGTTTAAATACAATATTTCTGTTGACTTTATCATGTGGTGTTAGTAATTACAACTAAAACAGTGAAATTTATTGGAATGCTGTGTACATTTTATTTAGTTTCATAAACAGCATGTAAGTCATGATTACATGTGCTTAATATTTTGGCAGAAGATATTCATATAAAGCAAAACAATAAGAAGCATGGATGACATCATTGTGCTTTTTCTTTCCTTTAGTGTGTATTTCTGAATTTTTAATTTTCCCTTATCTTTATTATTTTCTCTTTTTTTGGTGGGGGAAGAATCATCTCCTTTTTCCCTACCTGTAAGCACTGTGTTCCCATCTAGGACTGACATCAATAACTCCCTTTTCCAATAATCTGGACTTGCGGTTCATACCTAAAGTCTAAAGGGGGTGGGGGGTGTCACAAGAACCTCTGACCTACAGTTGGTGGGTCAGAATACAGTAACATCCTGGACTTGCTACTGACCTCTCGAGCACAGGGGTGTGGTTTTGGGAGACTATTTTCAGTTGTGGAATCTGACTCTATGGACGGAGAGTTATCACAATGGGTTGTATTTTCAGATATACAGCTGGTGGCTGAGAATTGCTAGTTGGTGTGGGGAAGCCTCCCCACATAAATGTAGAGCTAGGACCCAGAACCCTCTATTCCTGGTTAAATATCTCTAAATGTAATAGCTGGGGATATGTAGGAGAATGTGTAATTGCTATAGAACCTACCAAATCACTTTCCAAAGCAATTGTCTCATTTTTATATTCACCTCATAATGTATGAGAGTTTCAGTTATTCTACATCTTGCCAGCACTGGATTTGGTCAGTCAATTCTGGTTGATGTATAATACCTTATTGTGGCCCTTAAATTTGCATTCCAAAATGATTCATAATATTGAATGTCTTTTTATGTGTTTATTTGCCATCTGTATGTCTTCATGAAATATCTTTAAATCTTGTGCCCATGAAGATAATTGAGTTGTCTTATTATTGAGTTGCTTTAGCTTCAATAATAGGTTCTTCGTTGGATATATGCCCTTTATTGGATTTTTTGGGGGGGTAAGTAAACATTGATTTGTCTTTTCAAATACATTTGTTTTGAACATGGTGAGTCCAAGTTTAATGTGCCTTGCAGGGCCATCACACTCCCTATTCCACAGGGTCCCATTTTTTTGTTCTCACCATTGTTTCCTGTTTGTCTCAAGTAGCTCTCACTGGAAGGTCACTGAACTTTATTTACTCATCATTTCTTAATACTTTTATAGCCCTGCCTGAGGGCAAGGATCAGTATTAGAAAGATGTTAGTGCATCATGTGTGCTCAAAATATTACTGGCAAGAAGTTACTTTCCATTCTTAAAGGTTTTATACTATAGCCATTTAACTAAACATTTGCTATTCAGAAGAATGAACACCTATAGTCCATTACCAGAAAGAAAAAATTTTAAGAGATATATTGTGTCTGTAGGTTAGGAGATTTATATTGTAAACTTAACAAGAGATTCTATGATCCCTAAATCAGAATCTAGAGATTCAATTCAAAATCCATCAAAATCTGTCATCTTTTTTTTTTTTTTTGAAAATGATGAGTTGATTCCAAAACTCATATGGAAAGACCAAGGAATTAGAATTGCTAAAGCAATTCTTAAAAGAAGAATAAAGAGGATCCATATTTCCATATTTCAAAATATAGTATAAAACTATAGGAATTTTTAAAATGTCATATTTGTTAAAGGATAGGTATATCAATCAATAGAACAGCACATACACATACACAATCAAGTAATTTTTGATAAAGTTACAAAGGCAACTTAATAGAGAAAAATTGGACTTTTCAACAAATGGTCCTGAAACAATAGAACAGCATATGCATAAAAAAAAGAATAAAAAAATCCTTGATCTTTACACAAAAATTAAGTCAAAATGGATCATAGAATCAAATGTAAGGCCTTAAGTCATAAAATTTCTAAAAGAAAGCATAGAAAAAAACTGTGAGCTTTGGTTAAATCACCATTTTTTTGGATATACATCAAAAGCTCATTCCATAAAAGAAAATATTTGATTTTATTAAATATTAAAGACACTGTTGAGAAAATGAAAAGCCACACAGCAGGAGAACTATTTTCAAGACACTTAACCTGTCAAAGGATTAGTATACCGAATATATTTTCAAAAATGTTCAGAACCAAATGATAAGAATCAAATAAATGTTGGACAAAAGATTTGAACAGATGATTTACAAAAGTAGATAAAGCACATAGCCATAAAGAAAGCACTTGGAAAGGGTGTTCAACATTATTAGAGACATGCAAATTAAAATTATGACGTGATACCTACCACTATAAGCACCTACATTAAAATGGGTAAGATTTTTTTAAAAATTGACATTACCAACAGCTGACAAGATCTTTCATATATTACTGACTATATACCAAAGTGGTAAACCACTTTGGAAAATACCTTGGCAGATTCTTATGTATTTAAATTTACATATACACAATAAAACTCAGATCATCCTACAGATTCACCAAGAGAAATGAAAACTTTTTTCACACCAAAACCTGTATATGAATATTTGCAGAGGTTTAATTCATTATAGAAAGAAACTGGCAACAAATCAAGTGTCCTCTTGATTTGTGGATAAGCAAACTGGTACATTCATACAGAGAAACATTATTCAGCAATAAAAAGGAATAATTTGTTAATACATGCAACAACCTAGAGGACTTTGATGTGTATTATATTGCATGACGGTAGCCAGACAGGCTGTGTACACTATGATTCCATTTATGAAATTCCATTCTGGAAAGGCAAGGTAGAATTATTCTAGGTCTTGACTTTGGTGGTGGTTGTATGCTATAAACATTAGCAGAAAATCATAGAACCACATATCATAATGAATGAATTTTACTATATGTAAATCATACTGTAATTAAAAATGGAGCAATAGATAAAACAAGTAAAAAAAAGTTGATCATTTTTGAAGTTGACGGATGATTTCATGAGTACACATAAAACTGGTCTCTGGCTTTATGTATATGAAGCATTTCAGCTTTAAAATGTAAACAGCAGCAACCACAAAGCAAGCCTCTTGGTGTAGCCCTCCCCTGCCACCATCGTACCGTTTCTGGGTTTTGTTTGCCAGCAAAACATCTTAAAGTTTTCATGATAGACACAGTTTTCACTGCCTCGCCTTCCACTCGGGCTTTTGCCCCTACGACTCCATGGGCTTATGTCAGGTTCTCCTTGCATTCATCACTGACCTGCCGACCTTCAGGAAACTGAGACAGGTCATTTCCTTTTCTGTTTTACCCCATCTTTTAGTAGCATGCACTACTTTCCTTTCTCGGTTTCTGTGACATCATGCTCTTGGTGTTCCTCCTTTCTACTCACGCCTTTTTAGTTTCATTAGTTGCCTCTTCTTTACAAAACCTCTGAACCATGACATGTCTGAGGGGCAGGTCCTCGGTCCCAGTTTCCCCACCTTACGCCATCTCTGGGCACTTTCATCAGCGCTTACGGCTTTTTAAAGGCCATCTGTACGTCCGTGATCTCCAGTTCTGCACCGTGGCCCTGACCTTATCCAGGAAACTGCGTCATGGAGATAACATCATACCTGGCATCTTCATTAAGATGGCTACTAGGCACCGCAAAATTAAAATGCCCACAAAATTGAAAGAGTCCCATCTCACACCAGTACCCTAACCTGCGTCTCAATAAATGGCACCCCAACCCAGCCTTTGCAGCAAAATATGTAAGAATCGTACTTGTCTCTTCTTTTGCTGCTGTCTCCCACCATCTACCATTCCGATTATATATTATTCATTTACTTACTTTCAATTTTCGCTTCTATTACTAATATCCTAACTCAAATTACCATACTCTTAGACTTATTTGTTTTTGTTCTTCCTTTCTTCCACTCCTTTCTTTGATCAATGTTTATGTTTAACTTGAGTTCTAAAATTCACATATAGTTTCATGAATGGTGCCTAACACAACAAAAAAGAATTAAATTTCCATGAAACTACAATCCTCTATTCTTTCATTTCTTAAGGGTACAGCCAACTGAAGAAAATGGAAGAATTTCATAAAAGTGTAGATGGGGAAAATATGGAAATCCCCTTCTAGTTCAAAGAATGTTTGCATTGCTAAATTTGAAATGGAGTTTAGTACCAGGTCACTGGCAAGAAAGTATATTATTTGTTCAAGGAAATATAATACTTGAAAACTAACAATATTTGAGCTGGTTGGTACAGATTACATCTTGAAAGTAACCTTATTGTATTGCTCCGGAAACTGTCGTTAAAGACCTACAGAAAATCCTAAGGGAGAGGACACTGGTTCTTTTAAAAATCTGTGAGTTCACAGGACTAGTATATTTGGAAGTCATTAGAAACGTCATCTGGGAGATTATGAGATGGACAAAGCAACACAAGTTAACTAGCAAAAGTTAGTGACCTCTAGTTTCAAGTCTGCTGATCATGCTTCTATGTTCTTTTGTTGCTCTGGATAAAAATTGTAGAAAAAAATCTTTATGTTCTATTATTTCATGCCTCACTTAATAGCTCAAAAACCTTCAGTTGTTGTCCTAAGAATTATTTACCAATTTATATCCTGGGAGCTTTTTTCATATTTTCTAAAAATCCCCTTGTATCAAGTATTGTAATTGAATATTAAGACAGAAAACAATGACCGTGAGGTTGGAGACAGAAGGTCAGGATGATAGTAGTAAGTTCTAGTGAAATTGATAAGTTTCTCCCTTGCCATTGACTAAGACAGCAGTTCAGAGCAGGTAGGTAATGCTTCAGTGCCAGAATCTGATGAATGCCAAGTCTATTTGGCTTCACATAATTGTCACATAAACCATGGGCAATTTCCTCCTTTATATTATGTTCTTTGTACAAGCTTCTTTTAAAAAGGTTAAGTTGAATTTTTGTCTTTAGTCTAAATTCATGGCATTCATGCTATCAGGCCCTTCTCTCTTTTATAACAATTTATGAATATTTATTTGACTTTTATTAGCACTTCTACCCCAGTTCACTTTCCATTACCAATCATTCTCGAGTTTTTAATGTTTATCACTTAGCTTTAAGTGTTCTTGAAAAATGTTTACTAGTGTCTTCTGTGTATGTACTTCTAATTTCCATAAATGCTATTGTGTTATTATCTCCATTTCTCACATTCATTTTACCATGCACTGGGCTTTGCTAAGCACATATACTCTGTGCCTCCTAAGGATACAGAGCACTCCATGGTGAGCACCTATTACACTTATCTACTTTCTCCTCCACAAATTCAATTCCCCATTACCACAAACCACAAAGAAAATCCTTGTGCATATCAATTTACTGCTTGTGTAAATCGAAAGGAGATCTTACAGATGTATTCCAAGATACAGAGTTGTTGGAATAGTTTGTTCCTTCATGATTATGTTCAAGTGTCTCTTTCTGGGTAAATAGTCTATAAGAATAGCTTGTGTGATGCAGTGAACATCTCTCTACCCTTTAGCAAGATCACTGCTACTGTTTTGCTATATTGGATTGATAGTCTAGCCATCTATCCCTCTATTTGGCTTTCATTCCCCATTTAAATGTTCTCACATAAATCTCCACCATGCCTTCCTAAGAAGGAAATCTCACTAATAGCCACTATGCTATTCTCTAATGCACAGTCCATATGCAAATGTCTAGGTCAGGGTTCAGAAAATATTTTTTGTAGAGGGCCAAATAGTAAATCTGTGAGCTTTGCAGGTCAGTCTCTTCGGCAACTACTCAACTTTGCTGTGATTGAGCAGATGCAGACACACACAATAAATCACACAAATGAGGTGGTGGGATCTTAATAAAGCACAGTCTTATGCCTTAACAGAAATTGACTCCATGTGGACTAAAGACCTAAAACACATAGAAGAAAACATAGGTAACAAGCTCTTTGACATCTGCTCTAGTGATATCTTTGTATATCTCCAGTGGCTAAGGAAACAAAACCAAATATAGGTAAGTAGGACTGTATCAAATTCAGAAACTTCTTTCTGAATAGTAAAATAGGCCACTGTTAACAAGGCAAAATTCAGAATGGAAAAAGTTATCTTCAAATAATGTATCATACAAGAGACTAATATCCAAAATTTAGAAAGAATTTTTTAAAATTCAATAAAATAAAAACAGATAACCCAATTGAAAATGGGGATCTAAATAGATAGTTCTCCAAAGGGAGATATACAGATAGCCAACAGGCACATGAAAATATGTTCAATGTTTCTTCATGCTAGAAAATACAAAAAAACCAACCTCATACCTCTGAAAATGTCTATCATCCAAAAGACAAGACATAATAAGGGTTGATAAGGAAGTGGGCAAAAGAAACCATTGTAGACTGGTAGCAGCAATGTAATTGGTGCAACCAATATGAAAAACAGTATGGAGATTCCTCAAAAACTTAAGAATAGAAATACCACATAATTCAGCTATTTGTATTGAAGAATACAAAAACACCAATTCAAAGAGATATATGCACCCCTATGTTCATTGCAACATCATTCCAAAAGAGTTGGAAACAACCTAAAGAGCCTATGGAAAGATGTGTGGATAAAGATGTGGTATACATACACAATGGAATACTACTCAGATGTTAAAAAAGATAATGTTATGCTAAGTGAAATAATTAAGGCAGAGGAAGACAAATACTACTGATTTATGACTTCACTCATATGGGATAATGAAGCAAAACAAATGCATGAACAAAACAAAATAAAAACAAACTCTTAGACTATATTAAAAACATAGTAGTCACCAGGAGAGAAAGGGGCAAGGGTGATGTCATTTATGCAACAGGGATCAATTATATAATGATTGTTGGAAACTAGTGGAATAGTCCTATTACAGACATCATTGAATGTTTGGTGGTATGTATAATGTAGTGGTGGAATGGTTGGCTTTTTAAAAAGTAATTGGCACAAGATTATATTTTAGAATTAGTAAATCTCACAATTCAAAATACAATACAAAGATCACTTTTGGTTTTGAACAGGTTTTGTCATAGATTACATTGGATTACAGTACTCAATCACATATCATTCTACTGCTTACATTTCATTTCTGTGGATCTACTTCCTACAGATCTACCTTGTAATTCTTTATTTGAAAAGCATCATTATCTACCATAAATATTGCAGTTTTATCTTTCTTTCACAGTCTTCTATTTTAATTATAGTAAAATATACCTATAATTGACCATTTTGATAATTTTAAGTGTCTAAGTGCATTCACACTGGTAGGCAGTCATTGGAAATAGTTATTTCCAGATATTTTTATCTTCCTCTACTAAAGCTCTGTACACACTGAAATTCATCCTTCTTCCCTAGGCCCTAGCAAGGATCCTTCTACTTTTAGTTTCTATAAATTTTATTAGTTTTTGTGCTTCATGTAAATAGAATTATACACTGTTCTTTTATGGCTTACTTACATAGCACACTATCGTCAAGATTCACGTATATTGTAGCATGTGTAGAATTTTTCAAGGCTGAATAATATTTCATTGTATGTGTTTACCATTTGTCATTTATTCAATCATCTGTTGATCAATCCCGGGATTGCTTCCATCTTTGGCTATCATCAATGATGCTGCTATGTACATGACATCTAGATCAATCCTTAAAGTAGTAATTTTCTTTTTGTCTAGTGATTAGAATGGGGGATAGAGTCTAACAACAAATATAGGCTTAACATGCCCCATTTAGCATACTAGTATGAGTTAGAAATTAAATCAATAGAAGATATCTATAAAAACAATCACATTATCTTTCTTCTGTCTCATACTGCCACTGGAGTGATCTATTTAAAATATAAAATGAATCATGCTCGAGGGTTTTGCCTTCGGCAAGTGTTGTTGGCATGGTAGCAGAGCCAGCTTCCAGAGGAGCTCAGGGATTGAGAAATCAGGTAGAATGGGTTTTTTTTTTTTGATTTCAGCTGCCACTGCAAAGGAAGGAGTGACAGCTAGTTCATGGATACCTGTGAGCAGCGCCAGGTACACTGTGCAATATTTAGAGATAGCTACTTTAAAGACTAGAATTCTTGCTAGAAACAATGGGGTTTGAAGCCCACTTGGTCTAGGCCTAGTTGTAAACCTGGCTTCTTTGGTTTTCACAGGTTGGTGAAAGCAAGGGGACATTAATTACAAAGGCACATACAAGCTTTAACTGTTGTTAGAGTGAAAAGATGCAAATGTACAGGGGAAATACCACCCATGAAGGACACGGCCAGTGTGTGCTCATCACAGGAACTTTTCCCAGGACAGCAGTTATGTTGGCTCTTAAAAATGCTCCTGCAAGGAGCCTTGAGCTCAGATCACCAGTCTCAGGGGCAGCCCATGGCACGTGAGCCCTGAAGGCTACACATAGGCCCACGACACCCTTCCTGATCCAGGGAACCCAGGAACCTCATTCTTACACCACTCCCCTGCTCTTTGGAATTGGCCTGCCTCTTCACATTTGGTCAATTTTAACAAATTGTAAAATTTGACAATTTGCCCAAGCTAATGTGGTTCCCTGGGATCAGAACACAGACATGCCTTTCTGTTTTTCTTTATAGAGATGATGCACAATAACATTGCCTGTCACATAAATATCACAACATTTTTACTGAATATCACAGCTTTTTTTTTTAAAGGTTTATTTACTTTGGGCCCTCTCTGGTGTTCAGCGGGTTAAAGCACAGCACCAAGATTTATTTACTTATTTGTTTATGCATACAGAACTGGGGTACAAACCAGAGGTACAGGAGCAGTGAGAGGATTCACCAGAGACAGAGTGGGGAGCAGAAGAGGCAGATCGAGGAAGTACATTGCTAAGGGAGCAACGGGCGGGCCAGGAGAGGTCTGCCATGCCATGTGGGTCATCTACGGGGCTGAGGATCAAACTTGCACTAAAGTAGCTGCAGCTAGCTTGCAGTGCTGCGTCCTTACCAGTTGCGCCACCAGGGAGGGCTTATCACAGCTCTTTTATCCCCAGTTCAGTGATGGGTCTGTCCCTGCACCATTTCTCCTCTCTTGTCACTTTGTGTGAGATAACCTTCCTGCCATCCATTTCCCAAATCCCAAGCCCTATGAACTTGAACTGCAATAAGCTTGAGCCACAGACCAAATGTCTAAATGTCCTGACCACAAAATCTCATAAATTGTGGGGTTGCCTCCTTGGGAAATGGTGGGTATGACTTCCTCCACCATATTTAATATCTGATGGAATTAATCTCTGAGGAATGTGTTGAAGGATATAGAGACAAAGTGACCAGAGACCTAAGGAGCCATTTTCTTCCCCACTTTCCAGGAATTTTGCAATGAATCATGTTCAATAAGTAAAAAAAGAAAGAAAAGAAACAGAAGGACATTTCCCTCTGTCTCCTATTGTGGGGGCTACTTTATTTGTAGAGAAGTGAGTTCTTATAAACCTCAGACATACACTTGGGAATCTGTGCTTCTGGGAAGCTTTGAGCTCTTCCCATAAAGTGCTGAAAGGACTGTGACTAGAAGCAGTTTCTACAACCAGTAAAAGCCAGACTGAATGAATTGAAAGAGATGTCTTTTTGCTCTAATTTTTTTTCTTCAACGACCCCCACCCCCATCTTTAAGAAAAAAAAAATCTTTTTTTTTTGAGCCTATACCAGACTAGTTAATAGAACAGAATAATTCTGGATACAAGCCTTGGTAAAATAGGAGAGTATAATGAGAGGCATTTGAATGGATGTCATTGTCTTTTACAAAGCATGCTTTTGTCTCATTGTTTTCACCTAAGACTTCTTGCAAAACAACAGGCTTTGAAAGTGCAAGATATGCTGCTTAACTCTTGAAGAACTGACAGACATCACACCTTTCCCAGGAGGATTGTGACTGGAGCTTCAATCATTTTTTCCCCTGTTTCTGTGCAGTAAGTGTGACAATTAGAGACCTGTTAGCTGACTGTCCTACACCTATTTCCAGTTGTGCCAGAGGAACTAAAAATATCCTGTGGTCAAACTATAGAGAGGCCTGGTTCTAAGGCCCTTGGCCGAGAGTAGCGAGGGGGAGGTCATGTTAGGCACAGAAACAGCAATGAGACTAACAAATAAAACCAGTACATCAAATTCCCTTCATTTGAAAAGGCTGACACTTTTTATAGTACACTTTGGGTGAAACAAACAAAAAAGGCCATTTCTAAATATAGTCAGCTTCTGTTGCCTATATTTAGTCATGTTTCTACTTAGTGAAAGTATCAGAATGTGTTTCGGCAGAAATGTTCACCATGATGGGTTTTTTTTCCCCCCGGTCACTTCCCTAATTTAAAGTTCTTGGGACAAAGACCTTAAGGAATATAACCAGAAAACCTGAGGAATCCTTCTTGGATCTTGCGGACATTTACTTAACAGAAATTGGTTGAGAGCCTGATTTAGGGATGGTTCTGAGTCTCTGTTTCTAATCAGTTTTCATGTGTAATCTTTTATTCTTAGAGCTCTTCAGGAAATCCCCAAGCCTTGGAGAAAAAAGGTACTGGTCTCTGATTTGCTTCCACTCCAGGAGAGACTGTGTAGGCCACTAAAGAGCGCTGTTTTGGAGAAATCTTGTGAACTTTGAATGTGTTAATACTCAGAGTCTTGCACAGGTGAGTGTGCAGTAAATGTCAGCTATCTTTAGTGGTGGTAATAGTATATGGTACACTGCATACAAATACATTTGTATACACCAGTATACTTTATATCATAAAGACACGAAATAATTGTCTTCTAACATCGAATCCAGCACTCTCTAAGTCCCAAAGTCCAAACAGAAGCAGAAACAATCTTTTTCTTTCCTTTGTTATTCTCATTCTGGTAAAACAGACAAGACAAGAAATGTACATTTTCACCAATTGTAAGTGTATATTTCAGTAACATTAAGTACGTTCACATTGTTGTGTGACCAGCTGCACCATCCATCTCCAGAACATTTTTTATAGTAAAACTGAAACTCTACTCACTAAACAATAACTCCCAGCCTCCCTCCCCTTGGCTCCTGGCCTGCATCTGGGTGAACTTGGCTACTCCAGGTAGCTCATGTAAGTGGAAGCATTCACTGTATTTTCCTCTCATGTCTGCATTGTTTCACTTAAATGTCTTCATGGTTCATCTCTATTGTAGCATGTGTCAAAATTTCATTCCCTTTTAAGGCCGGATAAGGAGGCTTCATTTTAAAATCGAAGTATTTTGGGAAGACCATATGGCTGTAGCTTACACAGGCAATTATTTCCAATCCTCTCTTCTTTCTCCTAGCCTCATGTATGAATATTCTAATGAGGCCTAATGATAGGGTTTCTGCATGGTGTCCTTCCTCCAGGAATGGCCTTTCCCTTGAACTGGGGCTGTGGAGTCATGCAGACAGACCAGCGTGTGTATCTACATTCTACCACTCATGATAGTTATTATCTTGGGCATACTGTTAGGTTAAACTATGAGATACTACTGATCTTTAATAATTTTTATGTATAAAAATGACAATTTTGTGGGCCCTCCCTGGTGGCGCAGCGGGTTAAAGCACAGCACTGAGAAGCTAAAGCCACTTCCGCATGAGTTCGATCCCCGCCTGCCCCGGAGGTGACCACATGGCGTGGCAGACCTCTCCTGACCTGCCCGCTGCTCCCCTCAGCAGTGTACTTCGTCGATCTGCCTGTTCTGCTCCCCCTCTGTCTCTGGTGAAGTCTCTCACCCTCTGTATCTCTGGCCTGTACCCCAGCTCTATATGAATAAATAAATAAATCTTTAAAAAAAAAATGACAATTTTGTGACTCAACCTAACGCTTCACCTCCCTGCTCCTCAGTTATCTTAGGTAAAATATAAAATAGTGCTTGCCTCATAGGGTTACTGTTGAGAACTGAATGATACAATGTGGGTGCTGGATTTAGTTAGCGCTCTGCCAAGATGTAAGGTTGTCCTGGTGGGAGCTGTGTGGGGGTGCCAATTTTGGTAGAGGAGCCTTTTCTCACAAGGCCACCATTACTGGGGTCCCCAGCTCGCCTTTACCACCTCTCCTGCAGCTGTTTGATTCTCCCTTCAGCATTAGCTCAAGGGCATGAGAGTCAGCCAGCAATGAGAGCTATTTTCCTGACACTTCATTTTAGAGGGCATAGTTCATTGAACAAAATAAATACTAATCCGTATCTTTATGGAGTTGATGTCCTGGTCGAGGAGGAAAGAAACAAGATAAGTGAGACAAATATATGGTAATATGTGAGAAGAGCTGCAGTGGGAAGAGGACAGAAAGCTTCAGGGGCACCTTGGATGACAGGAAACACAGGTTGGATGCTCATCCTCCTCAGGCCTTTCTGCACCACTCTCCAACTCCCGCTCATTCTCATTTCCTTCCTTCTTTTTTTCCTGCTTCCCTTCTCTCTTTTTCCCAGTTTAAATCCTGGGCAGCTCCCGTGGCTTACTTGAAACTGCTTTGCAAGGGTGACTGCATGCTGACTCGGCAGAGCTCCCTGAATTAGGGATTCCAGAGAAGGCTCCTTCACTCCAGGTCTGCTAGGGAATGCTGTGTTCAGCTGTCCTGGCTCAGCATCCGTTATTAATCAGGCTATCTTGAACTTTACCAGTGTGTTCTGTCTGCCTTTTACCCCTTCACAAGCCCAAAGTCTCCAAGAAGCCTTCAGTATCCTTGACATTTAACCCCCCTTTCAGATCTTAGTGAATGATGTGACTGTTACACCCCCTCACCTGAGCTTCTGTTGCCCCTGGCTCCAGCCCAACCTGATGCAGACCACTCCCCAGTAATTCATGGGGAGATTATTCCACTTCCTTTCCGCAATATCATGAGTCTCTCTAAGGCATAAAATCTAGTTTATGAAAAACACACACAAGGTCACAAACATTAAGCTGATTTGTTTTTGTTATTTTGAAGCTCCTTCTCTGGGAAGGGAAATGTTTCTGTGGGTCCACAGGGAGGACCGGGGTAGTAGCTGATAGTGCTCTGGAACCTTCCTACCCCAAGGACTTGTGGGTTGTTGATGGAGTTGAGATGAGCCTGGTGAGTGGTGGCTATGTCTTTGTGACTCTGTCTCTCAGGTACACCACTGACTCAAGCATTTGCTCAGAAAATGCTGCCTCATCCCTAATGACTGCTCAATCAGGAAAATATTATTTTCAGATGTTTTAAATTTGTGCACTGAGAAACATATGTTCTGCCATATGGAGCACAATAGGAGCTAGCTAGGGCCAAAGTGGAAACCAGAATTGGGAGTTCTCTTTTTTCTGTTTGAAGTTAGACCCTGTAGGCCAGATCTTGCCAGTGAGCAGCCTCAGCTGTGCTCTATATCACACTATGAGTGCAGCTCAGAGAAGCGACATGTGCGGCCAGACAACTGGATGCCCTCTCTGCTGGCAGTACACCCATTTAGGAGACTACCTTGGTGCTGCTGTGACTCCAACTGGAAAGCAAGTCACAGACAATTTTGCAGATACTACACATATATGTACATATCTCTACATGCTAAGATAATTGCACAAAGGTTGCACATGTGAAAATACGTCTGGTGTAATTTTGACCTTTAGTTTTGAAAATAAAGCTTTTGGAATTATGGTACTAAGCATGGTGGACTTTTGACGTTAACCCGAGAAAGGGACACTATTATGAAAAATAAATAAATAGATAAATTGGACTTCTGTGGTGGCACAACAGGTTAAAGTACAGCCCTGCAAGTGAGCCAGCTGCTTCAGTGCAAGTTCAATCCCTGCCCGGAGGTGACCCACAAGGCGCGGCAGACCTCTCCTGATCCACCCGCTGCTCCCCTCAGCAGTGTACCTTGTTGATTTGCCTGTTCTGCTCCCGCTCTGTCTCTGGTGAATCCTCTCACTGCCTCTGCACCTCTGGCCTGTACCCCAGTTCTGTATGCATAAGTAAATAAATCTAAAAAAAAAAAGTGACGCAGAGGCTGAAATGGAAAAACTGGGAGGGGGATGGGAGTGCAAGTCATAGAGAAAAACAACAATCCATGGTGATGAGTCAAGAAGATGATTGACCTGACTTCATAGAGATGGCAGGGTTGCTGCTATTGCCCAGTCGTGGTTGATGTCAAAGCCCTATTCTCAAAACAAGGGTGTACACTGAGTATGACCACAGGCTTAAAGCTGGTCACTTGTCTTCCTACTTCTCCTTTTCTTCTTCTGTTTCCCAGCCTGGGGCCATGGTCTCTGTCCTCGGGCGAGCATACCTAGTCTACACCTGTGCTTTGGTATCAGCTGCTTGTCTTGGATGGGTATACAACGAGACAGGCAAAAGAAAATTATAAACGGTATACATGCTTGGGCTTTCAATGCTCTTGATTATATGTATTTTAATCAAATGCATGCCTTTGTTGTAATGTAGAACTTTTCAAGTAAATTTTTTAAAACCTGAACAGCTCTTTTTTGAACAGTAGAATCAAAACAAAAAATAATGTTATATTATGGGAAACGGAGCATCCACTGTCTGAACCCATGAAAAGCCTGTTTGCAGTCAATGTACTTTGGGAATGTACTGGTGTCTTCAGTCAGGACTCTTTAGCCTCCAAATCATATGACATTGGAACTTCAGAATTTTCCTATTCTAAAGTAGCAGAGGGTTTCTTGAACGTTTTCTCCTGACAAGCTTGGGACAGGCCTTTTCAGAGCACGGTGGTGGACCTCACACATTTCAGCTCCACCTTTATTTTGAAAAGTAAGCTTCTAAGGTCAGTCATCTTTACTAACAGGACACTACATAGAATGCGTGAGGCGTTGCACTCCATTCTGAGTGCTTAACAGCTCTCAGGTTGAACACTCCAATTAGCCTCTAAGAACCAGTCCTGGTTTGAGAGCCAACTTGTCCACGCAGCTTTTCCCTGCTCTTTACTGAGTGAATTCATTGCTGAAAGAAAAGTCAACTTTATGTCTGCTGCTTTTTCAGTTTCTGTTCAGGGCATTGGTGTTGTGTTAATCAAAGTCTCATGGGAAAGCTAAGGGCTGGTACTTATACTCAGAGCGAAAGAGCTACAGTTGACTAGGGTATGGGGCTTCTTGAAATGCTATGAATTGCGTTGTTGGTTAGTATAAAGTTACCAAAGCAAAAGTCTTGTGTCTGTTTTCTCACACATTCAGAGTTAATATCCATCACATAGAGATGGGAAAAAATCAAGGAAGAAAGGGGGAAAGGCAATAAATGTTCAGCTGGAATAAGAATAAACTCCTCTGAATAAGCTGATGATTTTTCCCCCCATAGGCCTCACATGGGGCAATCTTTCATTTAACCATTTTAATGTTAAATTAAATGATTAAAAAGCTACATGGTCACTTAAAAAGATTTGTTGGATAGGGGTTTTCATGCAAGATGGCAGAATAAAAAAATGTTGAGCATATACTCTTATCACTTTATATTAACATAATGAATTTGAGATGTTCAGTCAATTCCTTTAAAAGAGAGGATAGAAAAAAAAAACAAAAAAACAAAAGCAGCATTCCAATGAAAGCTGAGAACTCCCTTCACCTGGTCAATTATTTCAGGGCTGAGATAAGGTTCCCTCATTAAGAACTAGCATCATAAAAAAGTACTTTGTGTAAGGAAATTACCCAAGAGAGGAGAAAGGTAAAGCAGGAAGCAAGGGCTGGGGAAAATGTTTCTACATTTTTATAATTATTCACTTCATTTCCTGGAGAGGAAAGTTTGCCCACTTGTGGACTGGTCTAGTTTAATATTTACCCCAAAGTACAATTTTATTGCCTAAGTTTTATTAACAGTAAATATTACCAAGGAAAAGTGAATGACCATTAAAAAAAATATTAATTTTCTGATGATTGGTAGCTATGTTAAAAAGAAAATATAATCTAATTTTCTTGTTACTTTTTATGAGTGATGAGAAGTTAATTTGTATAGATAAAGCAAACAGAGAACAGAAAAATCACATATGGCCAAAGAGTCAGTCAACCACTTTTGTTTTTCTATTTTAACAAATTGACTTGAGGTTTATATAGGAAACGGATGATGTCCTCTACACTTGACCTCATGTGGTAGAAAGTCACCTAACTCCCACCTCCCTGAATCCTTTCATTTATTTTCATGCTTCTCTAAAATAGTTCCTTTAGATCAGAGAAGATAATCACTTTTGCCCACAACCTAAATAGCTAAGCCCCACTAGCAGATATATATATATTTATTCACTCTGAGTGCTTGGGGGTGGGAAAGGGGAAATTTCCATCTGACCTTTCAATGCATTCCATTTCTGAAAGTGACTTTTTTAGTGTGAAATCTCTTATGTGGTTGCATTTGACTGAAGTTTTTCTTATTTTTAGTCCATGTAGCAGTGAACCCAAATTTAATATCACTGTGTGTGTGTGTGTGTGTGTGTGTGTGAGTGGCAGAAGGGGGTAGTGGTTTGACTGATTGAACTGCTACTGAGGTTTAATCATGACTACCACATCATTGGCAGGACCTTAGTTTTCTGGAAGGTAAAAACAGGAAGTTATATCTGACTCAATATCTGGCAATAATATTGGTAGAGAAATCGTGACTTTAATCCTTATAATTGCAATTGCTATTATTACTCTACTACTACTTTTAGACATATATTATAGGTTCAGGATTTAAAAACGAGTGAAATTGCAGTCCAGAAAACTGTCCTTTGGCAAAAAAATACAAGTCATTTTAGCTCTGAATCACATATGATGTTGTAAACCAATGTATCCTTGATATTTTTCTAAATTTCATCAACAACAAAATCAAATATATTATTCTATTGTCATTGATTTTCAAGGGCTAGGTAAAATTAACTATTATTAGCAAGAAAAAGTTGCATTAGGCAGGAGAAGCTTATGAATTAACTCCCTCCTTGCTCTGTCTACTTCCTAAATGGCAATCATAATCCCTTATCCTAGGACAATTTACTGAATTTGCTTCTATCTATAGCATATGATTCAATAGGAACAATATGTTGAATTGCTGATGTGTCATGACTGAGACTCCTATCAATTAACTTGTGAGTCAATCTCCTAAATGTTGTAAGGGATGGTTTCTCATCCCCATTTTGCTCCTATTCGCAAAATCCAATGCACTGCCTCTAGGTTGAAAGGCTGGGTTTTCAGAGGAGGCAGCAGCAGCCAGGTAGAACTATAGAAAGTGTTGACTTGACCTTATGTTAAGATTGCGCAGAGGCTGTGAAACCAGAGTGACAGATATAACGGGGTTAATTAATTACCTTAGCAATTGGTAGAGTTGTTGTCCAGAAATGGGCAAGGTCGGTATTTCTCCAGGTGTAATGGACTATAGGTCATATGAGGCTCTTGTTAAAACTCAGATTCAGATGCAGAAGGCAGAGGACTTGAGATTCTGCATGTCTAGCAAGCTCCCAGGTGATGCCAAGTATTCCAGTTTTACTAACAAGGGATAGTGTGGTTTGCAGGAAACCTTTGACAAAGGAGGAGGGAGTTGTCCTTGGTGTGGAGAGGAAATACAGTGGAACGCTTTCTAGATGAAAAGTTGGGTAGAGAGCCCCACGTCTGCTGAGGGTCAAGGAAATTGGGTTTCCAGAAAACAGAGTCAGGTGAGCCAGGGACACACAGGGCAGAAGTGGCCCTCACTGATGATCCAAGACATTTTTCTGGGGAGTCAAGTTGAGTTAGACCAAATGTGGGCAGGATAAGTATAGTCATTTGACAGAGGTTTTCTGAATGGGCCCTCCAGATTAACAAGTCCTTTCTGTATGTGGAATAGTACCTAAAACCCATATAACAGGTGAGAAAATTGATGTTGAAAATCTCATTGAAAGTAGAGGTAATAGTTAAAAAGATGAGCTCTTGCAATTAGGTCTGAATTCAAGCTTGAGCGCTATAACTTATGAATTGTTTCTGGCAAAGATATTCTCTTCAAAGTTCAGTTTTCTTACTGGCAAAATAGGACTAACCAAATGGTTACCCACATGTAGTTATCTTTACATCTAAAAGGTCCTAAACATGAGGTTTGGTCTATCAACTTTATAGAACAGATTTCCCACTGACAGGCACCTGGTACCTAAGTGGGTTACACTAAGTATGTTTGTTTCCTGTCCTTGATATACACTCTTGAATTCCTTACTGGGGATCAGGCTTTGTTATATAGACTATACCATGACCTGCTGAGCAAATGAATATGCCATACAGGCCTATTTTCTAATCTATGATAACAGTGAGTTGAGTGTGTTTCAAGAACACGAAGACTTCTGGATCTTACCTTATCAAGCAGGATAGGTAAGAAAGTGTATAAGGAATAAGATGTAACAGAAGTAGAAACTACATCTATCAGGCTGTGTAAACCATGACAAGGATTTGAAATTTATGAAAACAACAGAGGTACAGTTGAGACTATCTAGGTTTCTAATGATGAAATGAAAATAGCAATGTTTTACATAATCATTGTATATATACAAGACATGGTGCTTAGATTTTTAGATGCAGGCCCTCCCTGGTGGTGCAGCAGGTTAAAGCACAGCAGTAAGACATATAAGTCACTTACGCATGAGTTCGATCCCCGCCTGTCCTGGAGGAGATCCACATGGCGAGGCAGACCTCTCCTGACCCGCCGGCTGCTCCCCTCAGCAGTGTACTTCGTCAATCTGCCCCCACTCTGTCTATGTTGAATCCTCTCACCCTCCGCATCTCTGGCCTGTACCCCAGTTCTGTATGAATAAATAAATAAATCTTTTTAAAAAATATTTTTAGATGCAGACATACCTCTTTTGATTGTATTTTGCTTTTCTGTGATTCACAGATTTTTTTTTAATGAGTTGAAGGTTTGTGATTCTCTTGTTTCAGGCCAGTCTATTGGTCTCATTTTTCTAACTGCACAGGCTCACTTTGTGCCTTTGTTCCATTTAATTAAATTAAGCACATTTTTAAAAGACAGTGCTACTGCACACTTAGTTGACTAGAGTATAACTGTTATAGGCACTGGGAAACCAGAAAATTCATTTGACCTGTTTTATTGTTCAAGTCACTATTGAAGTGATCTGAAAGCGAACTTTCAATCTCTCTAAGCCTTGGCTGCAAATTAACATTTAAACCTCACACTAACCCTATGAGGTGGTACTGTACCTTCATTTGAAAGATGAGTTAAGTTGAGGCTTAAAAGGTTGATTAAAATACCCAATGCCACCAGTTGGTAACTAATAGGAAACACCTCTTAAATCCACTTCAGACAGTTTTCAGCCTTTGTTTCAACACGGGTTGGTTTAATTTGCAGTGATTACCCTTGGTCATGATGCTTGAGGCTGCCAGTCACACTGGCTCCTAAGGAGCCGTGCAGACAAGCGCAGCCATGCAGCAGGTGGGGCTTTCTTGGCAATTGTGAGAGAAGCCCAGCATTTCTCACCTGGACCATCCTGTCATTTCCTCCAGCTGCGCATCTCGGCGTGCACACGTGTCTAACTGCCTACATCTTCTTTATGACTCTAACCTTCCTTCCCTCAGGCCATAGTGAATCACTGCTTTTCATTAGGTGGTGTAATGAATCCATCTGCCCAGTGGTGCCTCTGAGCAGTATCCCCTCACCATGCACATCTGTTCCTGCAAATCTGCAGCAAGCTGTACCGACCTCTCGGGGATTGCAGGCAGTGGGAGAGACTTGTTTTTTATGTCAGCACACATTTCTCCCATTCTCCCTGGCACAGTGATCTCCCTTTATGTGGGTTAACAGGGAGACGCAATATTCCTGAGCACTTGGGGACAATTTTGAAGGGCAATCCTATTGACAGGCCTCCTGGAGTGGATGAAAGATGACGGTAGGTATGAATTTTATGGATCAGATCAAGTGTCTCTTTTACAACACATTGGCCTTAGTGTTTCACTGCTGTTCATGAATGTGATTAACACAGGAAATTGTGAAGATTGGTTACCAGCAGGAAAGAGGCCTGGGTTTCTGATTCTGCAGACCCCATGCTTCATTCACAAAGTTGAAAGAGCTACTCTCTAAATTCAAAGGAGAACAGCTGTCACAGAGAACTCAAATGACAAATCTGAGACCCCACTCAGAGTTGGCAGAAGACAACAGGATCAAACTTCTCTCCCAGTCCCCCAACTTATGACAACGATTGCTATTGTATGGCTCGTAGGAATTGGCATATGAATATATTTCATCGGCAGTGTCAAAACAATGAGGATAAAAATAATCAGTGCACACTGAGGCGCTGCCATTGATGAGATGCAGACATCGTTTCTGGGAAGTGTAGGCAAACCATTGTCCTCTTAGTAATTGCCTGGGTCCCTAAGGGTCCTAACAGGGAAGGGGTTTAATGAGCTTTGGCTCCCTAGAAAAAGGAACTAAAAGAAAATATCTATTGTTGTGAATAAAACCAGAATGATCCCCAGGACACAAAACTCTAGAGTCCTTAAGGAAAGAATACTCAGGACTGTTGAGAGGAAGATTCTCTTTATTACTAGGAGGCTTATTTTAATATGGAAGGAACATGGAGCATTATCAAAACATACAACACATACCCAGCTTTATTCAGCAATTATTTACTGAGCCAGCACTATACCAGGCATGACAGATATAACTGTAAAAATGACAAAATACCTGCTCTTGTGAGATTACAGCTCAATGAGGAGAAGAAGGCAATAGGCAAATAAATAAGACAAAGTTGGAGTGGTATGTGCTCTGTGTAAAGTTATTATTAGGAGAGACAGGAGAGAGAGTGGCAGGGGGAGGTCAGGGAAGGCCTCCTTGCGGAGGTGACCTTGAAGTCTGTATCTGAGTGTCAAGGAAGAACCAAATGTGCAAAATTGGAGGGAAAGAGCATTCCAGGTAGAGAAATAGTTTCTGGACTCTAAGATGAGAATGACCTTGGTATGTCTCAGGAACAGGAAGATGCCTGACCTGGCTCAAGCTGGATAAGCAAGAAAGGTTACAAGTGAGAGCTGGGTGACAGGCTGGGGCCACTCATGATGCTGGGTGAGCCAGAGCATTGATTTGAATTTTATTTTAAATATATAGGGAAGCTATTGAAGGGGCATCAAGCAGGAAAATCATAGCATCAGATATGTAAAGCATTTTGAAGACGCTTGATGGGATTTCAAACTTTCAGAAAAGTTGCAAAAATACAAAGAGCTCCTATCCACTGTTACCCAGGTTTACTAGTTGCTTACATTTTGTGTCCATTGATCTACCATTATTTATAGTCTTAGAAGTCTATATGTATATTTCTCCCAATCACTTGAAAATAAAGTGAAGATTTACTCCTCTAACACAACATACTTCAAAAATATTTTTTCTAAACAACAAAACATTCTCTTATATAACTGCTGTATACTCTTATCAAAACTTAGGAAACTTAATACTTACATACTAATATTCTAATTTATAGTTCATATTGGAATTCCATCAGTTGGGCCAATAATGTCCTTTTCCAGGCCCCACACCCAGTGCAGGCTCTGCTGAGGTGCACTCTGAGGGTTGAGAAATGCACCTAAAACAAACCTTTCATGTTTTATGAGCTATTAAATAAGTATATGTATGTATATTGTATATGTGTGTATATCATATATGTGTAAACATATACTCATTTTCAGTAAAGTGGTTAGAATTATTTAATACCCTAAAAACTTATGCTAATGGGCCCTCATTGGTGATGCAATGGGTTAAAGTGCAGCAATAACTAGTTGCAGCCGTTTCACCCAAGTCGATCCCCGTCCCCGGAGGTGACCCACATGGCGCGGCAGACCTCTCCTGACCCACCTGCTGCTCCCCTCAGCAGTGTACTTTGTCAGTAGGCCTGTTCTGCTCCCCACTCTGTCTCTGGTGAATCCTCTCACTGTCCAGGCACCTCTGGCTTGTACCCTAGTTCTGTATGCATACGTAAATAAATCTTTAAAAAAAAAAAAAAAACAGTTTATGTTCCTGAGAGCCTGATTAAGAAGTCAAAGTGACTGTGGATTTTTCTGGTAGGTCAGCAAGGTATTCAGAAGCTTATCAAATTTTTATCAGATAAGGATGTGTCTGATTCTGCAGTAAGCAACAGAAAATTCATGAGTCACTTAAACAAACAGAAGGGTATTTTTTCTTATAAAACTGAGAAATCAGAAAGTAGGTAACATAGGTCTGGTGCAAGAACTCAGTGATGTCAGAAGAACTAAGATCTTTTTCTTGTTCTCTTCTGACATCCTTATCACAGTTCATAAGATAATTGCCTTTGCTCTGGGTGTCATGTCAACATTTCAGGCAGAAGAAGACAAGATGCCTGTCACCAGCCATGTCTTTATAAGGAAAGACCATTGCTCACATCTCTTTGGCCAGAGCTGTGTCTTCTGGCACTCTTTTGCTGCAGGGTGTTTGGGAAAGGGACTCTTTGCTTTCCTTGCCTTCATAGTGGAGGAACAAGGAGAAAAGAAGATTAGTTAACACCAATTGTCATATTTTATATGTCACTATGCCTGATCTATTAACTTCCCTGGCATGAGGGAACATAACTCTCCAAATCAGTTTTTCTTATTAATCTTAAATGTCATTATCTTTATTTAAAAAGGGATGGCAGCTACAACTGCCATTTATTGACTATTTACTGTGTGCTGAGAATTTTGCGGGCTGACTTTTCTACCTTACTTCCTGTCCAGTCCTAATAGTCTCTTGCCACCAGGTGAAAACACTTAACAGATAAGGAAAGAGCCTCCCTGAAGCTCAAAAAGGTAAATGGCTTGCCCCAGTCTACACAGGAAGAAGTGATGGAGTTAGGATTTGAACTTAAGTTTCTATATGTTCTTTTAAAGAATTATTTATTTATGCCTACAAGAACTGGGGTTACAAGAATTCTGGCCTGTAGGCCAGAAGTGTGGGTGGTGAGAGGATTCACCAGAGACAGAGTGGAGGGAAGAACAGGCAGATTGAAGTACACTGCTGAGGGGACCAACGGGACAGGAAAGGTCTGCCACACCATGTGGGTCACCTTCCTGGCTACAGAGTGAGCCCATGCTACAGAGGCTGTGGACAGACTCATAGGTCTGTATCTTTTTAAAAAATATTTATTTACTGATGCATACAGAACTAGGGTACAGGCCAGAGATGCAGGGGCAGGGCCCATAGTTCTGTCTTTTAACCTGTTGCGCCATGAGGGAGGGCTCCTTTACTTTGTTTTAATGTTCATGTTGTTCCCAGTGCGGGCACTGCCTCTCTACTTGGATCAAAAATAGCCTGGAGTAATACACAAAGGTGAAGGAATATAGATTTTTCATAATCACTACACAGTTTTTTTTTATAGAAGGCTCCATCTATTATCCACTTGCTGCCCCCTTATTAATCCTTGAAGTCACTCAAGACAAAAAACAAAACAAAACAGCCGGACACAGAGGACATCCCCTAAGAACATCCCCTGGAACCAGGACTTGACAGCCAGCTCAGCTGGCATGGTCCCCTGGCCTAGCAGGCGGACCCTTCCTCTGCTCTCGGGCTCCCACAGCAGGATGCATGGCTGGTAGCCTCTTGTTGCCATTTTTCCAGGAATTCAGCAAGGTTGCTGGGAAGCATTCTGGAAAAAGAAAGCACTATGATTATGTTAAGTCTCACATAGAAATTGATTTTACAGTGTCAAGGTCAAGCTTTGATTTCAGGGAGACCATGCCTAACTGGTGGTGTCCTGTGAAAATGAGCAGAGGCCCTCATGGCATTGGCATCCTTTGGGTGCAAACCTGTGGAAGGCTGGCAGGACCGTGGACCCCCCTCAAGCAGATCAGGCCTTTCTTGTGGAAGTCTGACTCTCAGGAGACATGGCAGGGTGCAGCAGAGAAACTGACCTCTGGCAGCTCCTTAGGTAAAATTTTCTATAAAAAAGGGATTCAGCTGGGTTTCTGAAGCTTTCCTTCTATTCCAGAAACGCCCTGGGGACATTTCCCTACTGGGTTTATGAAGCCAAGATGCTGAAGCTTTAGAGACCAACCTCCAAAAAGGATTCTCAAAAAAAAGTTTTTGAAGTTCTTGCTGTGTGGTCCCTGATGCAGTCAGGTGAGGTGGAGGTAGAGGAAGCCTCTGAGGGATTGACTTCAAGCCACAGAAGCCCAGGTAAGCATAATAAAAGCCTGTATCTACAAGCTAGTTGGTGCTTACAATTCTTTTGAGACTCAAAGGCAAATCAGAAGACATTTCCTTGATCCTGATTCTTGCAAATTCTAAAGTCTCACTTGTGAGACTGTATTAGCTGCTTGCTCTGAGGAGGCAAGCGATCAAAGGCCACCAGGGGACAAAGCCTCTTCTGTCTAATTAGCAACTCCTAGTGGCTGCTGGCTCTTTGGATTGGTAGATTCCTGAATCATGACTTTCTCTCAAGTAACCCACTTGCTTAACTGTCAGGCTTGGATAATGTAGGCAGTCAGCCACCCACAGGGGCAAAGGGGTCTAGAGCATAGTTCTTTTTTGGTCACATCAAACAAAGGAAATTCTTTGGTTTTGCCCCTTTCTGCCTCACCTGTGGCATCTTCATCTACCAAAGAGTCCCACATATGACAGCCCCACTGTCTGCTGTCTACACACTGTGGCGAGGACCGTGGGGTAGGAGACCTTTATACTCAAAGGTCAGACGACAGCATTTCGTGACCTCACAGCCAGAGGTAAACTTTTGAATACCAGAAGAGAATGACATGATTTGGGCTAGCTCTGAGGGCCTAAAGTTTCTAAATTCCTAAGTGAATTAATCATTGTGTTAATATTACTTATCTCCTTTTCAAAGGCTAAAAATTCAAGTAAGATCGTAACCACGTGAAGAGGGTCCTGTCAGCTAGTCCTCCAGGCTGAAGATTCTCCCCCGCTCTTCTTACAAAGCTGCAGATGACTTGGGGCTTATCAAATTTTCCATTTCTATTTTTGTCTCCCTCAGAAAAAAATAACTTGAATCTCATGGCTTCTGCCACTGTATCATCCAATATGTCGCATGTCATATTCTTTCTTCCTCCCTTAATTCTCTGTGACTTTTTTGCTCTTTCAAGGAGAAAATCCTCAGGGTAAGGATGAGAAATCAGCCCACTTGTCCTGAAAATGGGCAATCTTTGCCCAGAAGACAAAGCGATCCTGACAGGGAGGTGCTGTTTTATTTTTGAGTCTGTGTATTCAGCGTCTTTCTTTGTGATAACACCATTGTTGGCCTCTTGTTTTGGGCAATTCAGCAGGAAATTATCAGCACAACACCTTCCCATGAACGTGGCAGGATGGGGGCACTGGTTTACCACATACCACCAATAGGTGAGGTCACCTGCTCAACTCAATTGGATTGGGACTCAAAATAACAACAACAAAAGTGTACATTTACTACGGGCACTCCAGTGGCACAAATAGGTTCGTAGGACAGACACCTTTAGCCCATGCTCATTCCCGTTTCTCTGGGACTGCCTTTCCCCTCTCACCTACCTCCGAAAGCCATGCTTGTGTTTTGTGACCTGGCCTCTCATAGGAATAACTGACTGGAGCACACAGACACTTGGGCTAGAGTGGAAAACTTTGGAAAACTTAGATTCTTCTGCAATGACTGGAATCATTCCTCAACTCTTACTTTCTCACTGGAGTCCACTCTGACCCAGATTTAAAAGTGGGTCCTGCCTGCCCACTATTCCATGTCCCCTGTCTCTCAACTCCCTGACTGCACTCTGCTTTTCTTTCTTGACCAGTTTCTCATCTAACATGCTGATTGATTATGTCTATAGTCCTTCTCTCCCATTGCAAGGTAAGCTCTCCGAAGGCAGGTCTCTACTTTGTTCAATGACATAATCTGAGCACCCAAAACAGTGCCTGCCACATAATATCATGAAAAAGGATTAGTTGACTAAATGAATGGGAGCTCTGGGGTGTCCTATTCTGCTCGTGGTCCAGAGAAGCAGAAATCAGTATGTACAGAGAAAAGCGGAAGCAGACTGATGGAGGTAAACAGGAGAGCAAGAACTTTTCCCCTGGACCCCAAATCCTCCTTGAGTGCAGGGTTTCTTGCCCTTGGCTTTCTCAAAACCTTGTAATAAACTGCTACCTTTCCCCTTAAGCTACTTACAAGGGGTTTCTATTACTTTCAACAAAAAGACCTTGACTAGTTATACAAACAGACCAAAATCCTAGGCTTCCTAGATCTTGCATTCTAGTGGAAGGAGACAATTAAAAATGAGTGGAATAATAGTATATGATAAGGACTAGGAAGATTTTAATGAGGGAAGATGGAGCTGGGATTTCCAGGAGGAAAGTATTAAAAGTCTAAGCAAGGCCCCCAACTTAAATTGTCAAGAAGGTCCCTTGAGAATGGGATGTTTAAGCTGAAGTCAGAAAAAGATGAGAAGGCAAACTGGGACTGTCTACGAGGAATAGCATTTGAGTAGAGGGAACAGAAAGTTGCAACAGCCCTGAGATGAGCTTGAGAACGATCTGGGAGGCAGTCTGACAAGATAAATAAGCTCAGAGGAAAGGAAGAGGAGAAGAGAGTGTAAATAGGTGGTGGGGAGGGGTCCTGTGGATCTTGTAAGAACTTTGACTTTTACCCAGAGTGAGACAGAAAGCCACCAAGGATTATAAGTAGTTATACATTTAAAAATAATGTCACTGGTGTTGTAGGAGGTCCATTGGGGGCTGGGGGGTGGGAGTTAGCGCATAGGGTGGAAGCAGGAATCCCAGTGAAGAGCTGCCACAATAATCTAGCAGTCAGTAAGTCTGAAGGGAAGGCAGTGGAGACGGTGGTAAGAAGTGGCTTGACTCTGTGTACAGAAGAAACAGAGTCCTGTTTCCAACCTCTAAGGCCTCAGCCCCGGAACAGTGAGATGTTATCTGCTCTGGCGGTGTGAGAACAGCTGCTGATCTACTGTATCTTGCCCAGCTTCAGGTCCCCCAGCCATGGCCTCTCCTGTAGTGGGAACCCCACCAACCATTCCAGGTGAGGCCAAGTCTCCCCCACCTAGAGTCTTCATGGGGGCTGTCTGCTGAAAGGGAAGTTTTTTCATACTTGTGGATGTGGCCTGGGGGAAAGAGGAGTAGATATGTTGGGCTCTGACTCTGAAATGAGAGATTTCACTTCTCAGACTGCTCAGGGCCCCTTCTAGCTTTAACAGGCTACAATTCTGCAGGGCTGAGGGCTGGGTAAGCCCAACCCAGAACTCAGATCCAAACCAAATGCTCCATCATAAGTCACCAAGTAAGTAACCATCACTCCATCATTCGCGCGGTTACTGGAGTGATTTATGACCTCAGCCCTGCCTCGAGCCCTCGGCTACTACTCAAAAGTAGGTTTGGTCTGAGATACATTATTAACTGGAAAGAAAAGAAGTCACATGAGGAAAAAAGCTTAGATGTCATTTGTGTAACTAACAAATAAGTAAAATATACCGCAATGATAGCAAGAGTTCTCTCTGGAAAATGAAGTACTAGGTTATTTTTTTCCCCTGGAGCTATCCTGTTTTCCAAATCCTTTTTGTTGCTTTAATACATGCATGTATACATAAACTTATATACATTTATAAATGTGAGCTGACATTTCTTTTTCTGTTTTGATTGCTCTCTCCACCCTCCACTTTTCCCCACCCTTGCTGTCAGAGCACATATCTTCAGAGTCCAGAAACCCATTTCCTACCAAGAGCACAGCATTGCCTTGATACTCATACCACAATCAGTCATACATTCATTCCTTTTTTTTTTTAAAGATTTATTTATTATGCATACAGAACTGGGGTACAGGCCAGAGATGCAAGGGCAGAGAGAGGCCCCACCAGAGACAGAGTGGAGAGCAGTATAGGCAGATCAGTGAAGTACACTGCTGAGGGGAACCACAGGCAGGTCAGGAGAGGTCTGCCGTGCCATGTGGGTCACCTCCAGGGCCAAGGATTGAACTCGTACGGAAGCAGCTGCAGCTTCCTTGTGGTGCTACATCCTAACCAGTTGCACCACTGGGGAGGGTCCATCCATTCATTCCTTAAAGAGTGACTCCACAGCACCAACCTGAAGCTTTCGACTCCATGGAAATCATGTTGGCCCTGATCTATTTATGACACACCAGGGAAAGGGTAAGTGACAGAAGGAGGAACGAGAATATCGGGAGGTTTCTGTTGTTTCCTGAATCCATATCAAAAATCTTAGGACGAATAAGACCTTTGGTAAAATGACAGGCAAGCTACGATTATAGAGCAGTATTAGATCCTCCTACCAGACTGGAAATCAGGGCTCGTTTTTCACTGAATACACAGGTTGCCAACCTGTAACTGTTACTAAGGGGCAGGAAGGCTGCATGTGTATGTGCCAGTTCCCAAGGTATTCTGCCCTATAACTTGGTACAGAAAATGCAGTTAGGAGATCCCAAATCGTCCACCCAGCCCAGACAGCAAGGCTGTAGCAGGCAAGCCTCACCAGCCAAGCACAGGATGTGCAATGGGCCCCACGAGGCTGAGCAGGATGTTGACGGGGTCACTTCCTGCTGAGGAGTCACGTTGTGAGACTCAGAGCAAGCGCTAAGCTCTAGGCTGCCTCAGACCGTTGACTCCTTCCCACAACACATATCTTTACATGTATGTGTCTGTGTACATGTTTTCACCTCCTGAACACCTCTGACTCAGACTGAGGGGTGGTGTGAGAAAGGCTGGTGTGAGTAGGAATGTGTGAACAGTGTATTGGGAACTGCTGGGCTCTCAGAGAAAGAAGAGCTGAGGCTAAAACACTTGAAAACCAAGAATTCCGGGCCCTCCCTGGTGGTGTAACCGCTTAAAGCACAGCACTATGAAGCTCTCCAAAGCCACTGCAGCACAAGTTCTATCCCTGCCCGGAGCTGACCCACATGGCTGGCAGACCTCTCCTGACTCACCCGCTTCTCCCCTCAGCACTGTATTTCAGTTGATCTGCCTTTTCTGTTTCCCACTCTGTCTCTGGTGAATCCTCTCACCCCCCACACCTCTGGCCTGTACCCCAGTTCTGTAAGCATAGATAAATAAATCTTAAAAAAAACAAAAAACAAAAAACAAAACAGGATTCCATGGTTCACTTAAGCAAGAAGGAGATAAAGTCACAGATGATAACCACATTCCTCCTGTTCCTGCTCTCTCTGCAGGCAAGAAAACTGATACCCAGAGACCTTCAAAAGAAGACCCCCCACTTTCAGACAAGTGATTAGAAGGCACATTTGCCTTCATAAGTCTAGGAATGACAGTTCTTACTAAGAACAGAGATTATTTTTCTTCCTTTGTCATAATAAGACAAAATGGTATTGAGTCCTCTGAGGCAAACTCAAATTGTTATGACTCTTTATTCCTTTTCTGAACTGAAAAGTAGAGAAATCTTTTTCTGTGGGTAGGGAAAGGGTGGTGGTGTTGGCCTTTGGGCTACATGTGATAACCCAGCTGTGAATTTTCTTCTCAAGGCCTTCTGAGTGGGCAACTCTTCTGAGTGGGTTGGCCTCAGGTGTGTCTCTCCAAACACCTTGAAGGGCTGATTTGGGGGCATCAGGCCACAAAGCTGAGCATCTCAGCACAGATTTGTACACCTTAAACAATGGAAAATTTTTCGTCTTCTTTTTTTTTTTATATAACTTTTTTTTTTTTTAGATTTATTTGTGCATACAGAACCGGGGTACAGGCCAGAGGTGCAGGGGTGGTGAGAGGATTCACCAGAGACGGTGGGGAGCAGAACAAGCAGATCCACGAAGTACTGCTGAGGGGAGCAGCGGGCAGGTCAGGAGAGGTTTGCCAGGCCATGTAGATCTCCTCCGGGGCAGGCAGGGATCGAACTCATTCAGAAGTGGCTTTAGCTTCTTAGTGCTGTGCTTTAACCAGCAGCACCACCAGGGAGGGCCTCATCTTCTTTTTCAACAAGGCCAGGGGTCAATAGTTCCTGTATTAACAGTATTTAAAAATTAATTCATATTCAGGGAAATCTCCCTAATTTGGACTAGTAACAAAGACAATTTGCCTAATTACAAACAACTGATTTAAAGGAAAAGTTGAAATAAAAGTCTAAAAAACAAAACCCAAAATATGTAACAAATATTAAAATGTTATAAAATCATGTACTCAATGTACCCAACTACTAGTGCACATAATATTCAGCAGAATTTCATTAAAGGTATTCGACGAAACCAATTGTTTGAACTGCAAATATTCCTCTGAAATGCAGATAAAATATCTCTACTTATATTAATTCAAAAGAAACCTTCATTGTTACTGAGTGGGTCTTTTCCTGTACCTGGACCTGTGAAATAGAAATATTACAAGTGCCAAATCCTTCCCAAAGTGACTGGGAAGTATTTTCTTGAGAGAACATTTGTATGATCAATCACCTGAGATGCCCTTTCTTCTCACACATAGGAAATGTGTCTTGTGTTAAAGAGAAAGAAATCACAGATCCTTCTGGAAAATAAACAAGGGGTGGAATAATAAAGGAAACCACCTTTGGAGCTAGCCCTTGGTGTTAGTTTTCCTCTGGATGGAGAAACACTGAGGGCAGTATACTCCCGTGAGGGATCAGATGGAACAATGGTAGGTTGAAACACTTCTAATGCAAAAATAGTGCCTCCTTGGGCAAAGGAAAGTCACCAGTTTCCTGACACTCCCACCCTCCACCCTCACCCTCTACCCCGTGATTCTTCCTCCTCTCCACCTCGTTTCCCTTGTGACCCCGACACCCGCTGGCTGGGAGGGAAGCTGTGCCTATACACTGTCTTGGTATGAGCCAAGCGCCTCAAAGAAGCATCAGCTCATCAGTGCTGTTCCGCTTCTCACCTTCATCTAAAAGCGGTATGATTTATTTGAATATTGTTTTAAAAATAGTTTGCACTAGAAAAGATACCGGCCTTTTTAGAAAACCGCTTCAGGCATGAACCAATATATTCTGTGACTCCAAGTTCTTTGAGAAGGCAGTGTGTATCGAAAGCCGGCAGTCAAAGCGATGGTTGCTAAGGGAACAATTGAATTGCTGACACAGAGACATACGATGTGACTGAAAACTCTTTTTTCTTCTCCTGCCACATGGAAAAGAAAGCAGATGAGTCAGAGGGAATGGTGGACGATCCTGTCTGCCTGCTACAGCCAAAGGCCAGAAGAGCCTATTAGTTAGCCTAACGGGAAGGAGCCTCTTCTGGTGAGAGCAGAGAAAAGCTGAGCACAGCTGGAAAGTTGGGGATGAGTTGGCAAAGACTGACACTGAAGTTGTGAGCCCAAGTATGCTGCAAAGAAAAAAGCCATCTTCTGTGGAGACTGACATTAGATTGCAGGTCATGACAAAGTGCAGGAGGCATTTAATCATATGTACATATGTGTATCTTTGCACACCACCTCTGATATACTTTGAAATATTTCAAAATTGACTTATGCTTTGCTCAAAAGCCATTTTTGAGAACCTGTTTGTTTAGCACCTTGGAGTTAAAATTTACATACATTAAAATTCATCCATTGTAACTATTGTTTAATGATTTTTTTAAAGTAACTTTGTAGAGTTCTGCAGTTATCCCTTCAATCTAGCTTCAGAATATTTCCATCCTGATAAAAAAAATTCTCCTTTGTTCGTAGTCAATCCCACTCCTAGCCTCAGACAACTACTGATCTGTTTTCTATCTCTTTAAATGTGTCTTTTCCATTTAATTTACTTAAATGGAATCATATGATCTGTAGTCTTTGTGTCTGGTTTATTTCATTTTATGTGATGTTTTTCGGGTTCATCCATGTTGTATAACATATCAGTAGCTCACTTTTTTTTTAAAGATTTATTTATTTGTGCATACAGAACTGGGGTACAGGCCAGACCTCAGGGGTGGCCAGAGGCTTCACCATAGACAGAGTGGGGAACAGAACAGGCAGACCTACGAAGTACACTGCTGAGGGGAGCAGCGGACGGGTCAGGAGCGGTCTGCCGTGCCATGTGGTCACCTCTAGGGCAGGCTGGAATCGAACTCATGCAGAAGTGGCTTTAGCTTCTCAGTGCTGCGCTTTAACCTGCTGCACCACCAGGGAGGGCCAGTAGCTCACTTTTTTTTTTAACATATCCAATAATAACATTCTATTATACAGATCTATCACATTTTTGTTTATCACTCATCAGTAGATGGATATTTGGTTTGTTTTGAGCTTAAGGTGCTTATGAATAATGAGGCAATAAACATTAATGTACAAAACTTTGTGTGGACACATGTTTCAATTTCTCATATACACCTAGGAGCAGAATGACTAGACCATGCAGTATGCATATGTTTAACTTCACGAGGTCCTTTCTGTTTCCAAAGTGGCTTTATCACTGGCCATTCCCATCAGCAACACATGGGGTCCCATTTCTCATAGCCTCTGTCTATATTTGTACCACCGCTCATCTCAATTATGGTCATCCTACTGGGTGTCTAAGAGTATCTCCTTATAATTTTCAATATTGGGACCTCCCTGGTGGCACAACAGGTTACAGCATAACACGATGAAGCTCTCCCCAGCCACTGTAGCACAAATTCTGTCCCCGGCCAAAGAGCTGACGAACATGGTGCGGCAGACCTCTCCTGAGCTGCCTGCTGTTCCCCTCAGTAGTGTATTTCAGTCCATCTCCCTGTTCTGCTCCCCACTCTGTCTCTGGTGAATCCTCTCACCCCCCATGCACCTCTGGCCTGTACCCCAGTTCTTGTATACATACATAAATAAATAAATCTTTAAAAAAAAATTTCAATATTATTTCCCAGTGACTGACAGCAGTGCATAGCTTTTCATGGCTTAAATATTTTATAATTAGGATTTTCTTTAAAAATATTTATTTATGCATACAGAACTGGGGTATAGGCCAGAGGTGTGGGGGTGAGAGGCTTCACCAAAGACAGAGTGGGGAGCAGAACAGGCTGATTGTCGAAGTCACTGCTGAGGAGAGCAGAGGGCAGGTCAGGAGAGGTCTGCCCTGCCATGCTGTAACCCGCTGCACCACCAGGGAGGCCTGAAATAATAGAATCTTGAGTGGAAAATCTGAAAACCAAAATACAATGAATTAAGGCATTGCTTCTAGGATAGTATTTCTCTTTCCAACCTATTTGCATCAGAATCACCCTAAGAATTGTTAAAAATGCAAAATCTCCTAACCTGCAGAATCCAAACTTTTCAGGGCCCCAGGGTAGTGGGTAGTTTTTTTTTTTTTTTTTTGCACACTGCTCAAGGCATTCTGGCAACCATCTCAGGAAGGCAGGTTCAAGCCTCACTACTCCCTGAAGGCGTTAGAAAACAGGTAGTCCCTAAGACATCTACCTTTGCCCCATGCTTCATGAAGGTGGGAAACCTTCAGGAAAACCATCTTACTGATTCTAGACTTCTTAGGAAATGGAAAAATTAGACTCTATCAGCCACACCACATAATCCTTGCATGCTGTGACTATACAAACAACTGCAAACACCTGCATCTGGGGGAAGGAGTGAGAACAAACCGGGAGGGATGGACTGTGGGCGCTTTGGTGGTGGGTGTGGTGTAGCAAGAACACCGAAGGGGGAGACACTTGAACTCTAAACACAAACAACCATATAAACCACCAATGTTATCTAAAAAAAGAAACAATAACAACAGAAAAAAACCCTTCTTCCGGCCTTCTTTTATAAGGTGGGCTAAAGAATATATGTGGTGAGTTAAGAGCACCGAGGTAAAATGTGAAAAGTCTTAATTAAGTTCATGAAAACATTGGTCATTTTCGACATGGACAACTCTGTAGCCCTACCATTCACGTGTTCTTCCAGTCAAATAACAAAGATCTTGTGTAGATGCTTCAGTCCGTCCTTCAGGATACAGTCTAGTGGCTCAAGGTAGATTCCAGAATCTTAATCAAGGTCACCAGTTCCACCTCCCTGTTAAGGGTGACCGATCTAAATAATTTAAAGGTCTCCTACACTCAAAAGTTCATTATCATCACTAGGCCATGCTTTACACTTTAAGCTTGTAAAGTGTTACCGCTATTACCCCCCAAATAATAACAAAAGCTCAAAATGCCATAGCCAGGCCAAGCTTTGGGAAGATATTTTACTTAAAGAGGAAGGTCTTGGACTCAGAGGGACAGATTCCTTGCCTAGCACCATGACGACTGGAGGAGAAAACATTAATAAAGTGAGTAAAAAGGGTTCAAGTAAAAGTGGAGGTGGGGCTGACAGTTTGCAACTGCTTTTCTCTTCATCAAGGAAAGGCTAAATAGGGAATCTTCCCATTTGGACTTCAAAGTAGTTTAAAATACATTAGGAAAAAAATACATACACACAACAAACCTCCCACCCAGCCTGCTCCCACTGGCTGGTAATTCTGTCTGAATGGTCGGTGGGCGGCTCCCGGACTGCAGTGCCTCACTGAGGGTGGGCAGAGTACGCATGTGTGGCTCTTTGTGGGATCCTCTCTCTGAAATGGCTAGTTACAGGCATTGTGAAGTAGAATTGCTTTGTAGGAACCCAGAAGTGCAAACATTCATGGAATTACTAGGCACAAATTACTTGGCACTGCAAATTGGAACAATTAGCAAACCTTTGTGACGGAGGAATGCTGGACGTGAAACAACTTGAGAATGGAATAAAAATGAACCCATTATTCTTTGAGTCAATTAAGTGCGCATAATATAGTCAATATGTTTTTGCCAAGCCATATATTTATCTATGCTGTTCGAGAGGGGGGATGGGGCTATTCTTAAGCAAGACCCATTCACAGCAGTCCTGCCCCTCACCCACCTTGCAATGAAAGGAAAAAGTAGTTCCTTCAAACGGACGGGAACTAGCTCAGTTGCACAATATCATGTATATACAACTGGATATCATGCCAACAACACTGAACTATTTTTTTTGTCAAAGATTTGTATAAAATATAGAGAAATGAACTATCGGAAATAATGCCATTTAGTAATATGAACCCCTGCACCCCAACTTTTAGCTAAGTCCAAATTATGGACATACTTTCTCTGGACCTGCCCAGATGGTAAACTAGATCACTGGTTGGAAGTGGGCCTTAAAATTGGTACACAATTAGAATTTCTGTCCTACTGAAATAAAAATATCAAGTGGCCTTTTAACACTTTAAAATTTTCAAAAGACCATGAAACCCTTTTCTGGCTTGTTTATATGTAGTACTTTTAAAATGTAGTCAGTTTAGGTGGCACAGCAGGTTAAAGCGAAGTACTAAGAAGCTAAAGACACTGCAGCATGAGTTCGATCCCCACCCCAGAGGTGATCCACATGGCTCCTCAAATCTCTCCTGACCTTCCCACTGCTCCCCTCAGCAGTGTACTTCCTCCATCTGCCTGTTCTGCTCCCCACTCTGTCTCTGGCAAATCCTCTCACCACCCCTGTGCCTCTGGCCTATATCCCAGTTCTGTATGCATAAACAAATAAATCTTTAACAAAAAAAAAGTGGTCAGTTTTAGTTATCCATAACTCTGCTGAGGGTGACTGCTGAACCAGTGAGTCAAAGAGCCTGCAGAGCCTGTAAACACGACCTGGGCCTCATTCCTTCCCTGTAGGTCAGGAGACACCTTATCTCCAGGCTCCTGTCCAGGGCTGGTCCGAAATCACTCAGTTTTGAGTATTTGCAAAAAATGGCATTTAAGGACTGAGTCAGACTTCACGGCCTGAGCCAGCTTGACAGCAATCAGTCAACAGGGTATTTTTAGTACTATTCTCTTCTATCACCTTCTTCATCTCTGCTTTCTCTCTCTCTCTATTTCACTCTCTCCCTCCTCCCTCACTCTCTCTCTCTCTCACACACACACACACTTCTATCTCTTTACATTATTTTCCTTTGAGAGTCATCTTTGCTATAATGCAAATATTCACTTTCATTCCTCAAATAAACTTTTGTGATTCTTGGAATACACTAGCAGACAGTGTCTTGACATTTATGTTTATAAACTTGTTCTATTTCAACTTTGGATATCTTCCACATTAGGACTCTTTAGCAGGGGGAAGGGGATAAATTTCACATTTGAAGTAATTTAAGACTTTCTGCAAGGCTTCAAGAAGAGTACAAAGAATTCCACATAACTCTACCCACCCTCCGATGGCTAACATTTTCCTTCACAGGCTTTGTCATTCTCTTGCTTCCCCTTCTCTGTATATATATATATATATATATATTTGCTGAACCGTGTGAGAGTAAGTCAGAGCATGATGTCCCTTCACTCCTACATACTTCAGTGTGTCTCTTACTATGAAAAGGATTGCATTTCAATGCTGAAAAAAAAAAGAGTAAAGCAAATAAGCAAAAATTAAAATCCATCTGGAATCGTACTAGCCCAAAATAAACATTTTGCTGTATATTCTTCCAGTTCTTTTCTATGCATATCTTCAGATATTTTACACAAGTGTGACATTATGTTATACATACAGTGCTGAGCCCTGCTGTTAGAGGTTACGAACAGGATGGTGCCCTCTGGTTCTGAGTCAGCGTGGGTTCAAGTCCCTTGTGTGTCTATATTTGTTTCCTGCTGCTGTTATAACAAATTACCACAAACTGGGTCTTAAAACAACAGAAATTTATTCTCTCATAGTTCAGGAGGCCAGAAACCAAAGTGTGGGCAGAGCAGCTTCCTTCTGGAGCGCTGAGGGACAATCTGCTCTTAGCCGCTCTCCCCTTCTGGTGGCTGCCAGCTAGCCTAGGCACAGCAGCTCTCTGCGTCCACTCAGCTCCAGGCTCACAGCTTCTCGTGATGTCCCCTAGCGGCCCTGAGCGTCTCAGATCCACCTTTCCTTTCTCATACCAGTCAGTCATGAGTCCAAAATGATTTCATCTTGAAGTCATTCATTACATCTTAATGATATCTTAATTATACTCTAGTTAACTATATATGTAAAGGCGCTATTTCCAAAGAACCACAATCTGAGGTTCCAGGTGGACATGAATTTGGGGAGGACAATATTTATCTCGCTATAGTAGTATCTCACTCATGGATAAGGAATTTCACCCCTCCTAGTGCAGGTTTCCTGGGATGTAAAGCCATCAGCATAATGCCAGGCCACCATAAGCAGTCAATACATGCTGGTGATGGGCTAAAACTTATAACAACTGATTCAATCAGTAACCTACTGGCAATTTAGATATTCCCCCCATCTTTGTTACTATAGATAAACTCATAATAGGCAAATTGTGACTTTATATTTTTTTAAATTTATACATATTTGTGATCATTTCCTTACCATCAAATCCCAGGCCTGCTTTACAAAATTCTAAGGATTGTCACTTGCCAACTCCTCTCTTGGGCTGCATGGTTTTACAGTTGGTGTTTGTTGTCTGTGTTGCACAGGAGTTTAGAGACCCATCTTGGGTGTCCCCAAATTACCTTTCCTGCAAACACTCTTCTCTAGGTCAGAGGATAGGGTTGCCTGTTCCCCAGTGATTCTCAACCTGATGGGAATGCCCCTGGAAGATTTATAGAAGGATGTGTGTCTCTGGGGGCCCTCATGAGGCAGGAAGGGAAAGGTATCAAATCTGAAGCAAAGACGCTGGCTTCTGCAAAGCAGATTTGAACACTCAGGTAGACGGTAAACCACAACAACCGTGGCAGGAAAACAGCCCACCACAAATAAAAGCGTCAAGCTCCAGCTGACTCCTCGGTATTCTCATCTTAATAAGAAATTGCTCAGCAGTTTACACAGCCTGCTTCAGCGTCCTCACCACACGGAGAAGAACCCGAGAGGCCATCTTTCCGGGGTAACCCTCAGGCCACAGGTGATTCCGAGCTGACTAGTCTGGCTACCCACGCTCTCTTCCTCCTCATCCTAAGCACTGAGGGGCGGGGGGGTAGTAGAAAAGGAAAAGGCTAGGTAGCACCCTGGCTGAAGAAAGCGTTCCTTGGCGACCCATTTCTTTATTTTTCCATTTGGCATCTTTTTTTTTTTTTTTTCACTTATTTTTTTTCCAGCACTACATTTTGCTTTAGTGAGATTTTTTTTTTTTAAACTTCATGCACAGTCTTACACACAATTTTTTTTTAAGATTTATTTATTTATTCATACAGAACTGGGGTACAGGCCAGAGATGCGGAGGGTGAGAGGATTCACCAGAGACAGAGTGGGGAGCAGAACAGGCAGATCGACGAAGTACACTGCTGAGGCGACCAGCGGGCGGGTCAGGAGGGGTCTGCCATGCCATGTGGTCTCCTCCCGGGCAGGCGGGAATCGAACTCATGCGGAAGTGGCTTTAGCTTCTTAGTGCTGTGCTTTAACCCGCTGCGCCACCAGGGAGGGCCGCTTTAGTGAGATTTTTAAAGTTGTGATTTACTTTTCCCATCTGCTTATTTGTTTATTTATCCCACCGCCAACATTTATACCCTTTGACGCTGCCCCTCCCCCATTTCTTTTTAACATCTGCAGCCTCACTTTGTTTTTCTAGTGTCTGCTCATTTTTAAAAGTATCTCGTTTCAGTCTACTATGTAAGTGTCCAGTATTTGTCATTATCATTCGACATTGCTTTATTACATACAATTCCCACAAGCTCCTTCCATTTTGTTGCAAATGGCAATGTTTCATCATGTCATCTTTCTTATATCTAAGCCTTATTCCATTGTGGATGTATCACATCTTCCTAACCCAGTACTCTATCAGTGATTGTTTCTACATCCTAACTATTGTAAACAATGCTGCAATGAGCATTGTAAAACATATACTTGTTGAATTCATGGTATCTTATTTTGGATAGAAGCCAGAGTAGGATTGTTACAGGGAAACCCAATGTGAACTGGGTTGCCTGTCTGTGGGTCCTCACCCCCACACTTAAAATTCAATTGTACTGCAGGCACACACTAAAAGGGTCAATAATGGGTTTATTTACAAAGGGGGAAGGAAAAGGTACAACCCAGAAAAAGAGAGAGAGAGGTACAAGGTCACTAGAATATCCTACCAGCTCTGCTCACTTGGAACTCCAATAACACACTGAAAGCTCATCAAGAGCCAAGCAACTAGCCACCAGCACGCAGTCCTTACAGAGAGAGCATCTCCCCTAGATCCCTTAGATACCCCCAAAGACCCCAGAATGCCTACTTAGCTCTGCCCTTGGGTCCTTGTATTTTTCTCCATGGTATTGTTGGGAGTTGTAGTTTCAATAACTGGAGTAGGGGGTGGAGTCGACAAAACTCTGCAGAGTTCCTTCAGGACATCCTTTCCTCCTAACAGGATGGCTGGGCCATATGTTATTTACTATTTTAGATCTTTTAATATTTTTTCATTTTATGTATAAAATGAATCCTAACTCCTAGGGCAGCCAATCTGGAAAATCATCTGGATGATTATGATTTTATATATAAAATGAAAAAATATATTAAAAAATCTAAAATGGTAAATAACATATTACTCAACAATCCTACTATTTTACATCACATAAATCCTACTATTTTACATCATTCTTCATTTTGTGCCTTTTTTCATCTCAGTTGTAATCCCCATGGTCTTCCCACCACCATGTCACCCATGTGCCATCACCATTGTCCCATGTGCTCTTCCCACTCCCATGTTGATCCTGTCCCCCCTCTTCACCCCCGTAGAAAGTCCCTGGTTTATAGTTTGTTGATTTTCACTTTTACTTTATTACAATTTCTTTTTTCTTTCCTGATCCTTTATGTTCCTGCTGTGAGTGAAATCATCTGGTATTTTTCTTTTTCTTTCTGGCTTACTTCACTAAGCATGATCCCTTCCAGCTCCACCCATGTTGCTGCAAATGGCATGAGTTTATCTTTTTGATCACTAAGTACCTACTTTAGATTTTTAAGGTAAAGCCAGATGACTTTCCAGATTGGCTGCCGTAGGAATGAGGATTCTTATTCCACATTCTTGAAAGCACATTGATTGGGGATATCTTTTTAATATGTGCCATTCTTGTGTGAGTTGACAGCTTACTGGAGTTTTGACCTGCATCTCTCTTATTTAAAATGATGTATCTATTGGCCATCTAGACAACCTCCTTGGTGAATTGGCAATCAGTGGTTTCCCATGTTAATTATGTTCCATGTTGTGTCAGGATACCACGGTGGTCATGCAAACATACCAAACGAAGAAAACTAAAAGGTGATACACTAAGCCATTGGCCTTTCACAGTTTCCTCCTGGAGCAAAAACAAATCTTTAGTCAGCTTCTTTTGACCACAATTAGAAAATATTATCAGTGTAAGTGACCACAGGTGGTATTTTAAAACATCTTGATGATTTAGAGAGGGGTGTCAAAACAGAGACATACCAGTCCCCAAATATTCTCAGCTTTACTCCACCTCCTACACAAAACTATTTTTCTTTTGATTGACATTCTTTTAAAAATAATACTGAAGTAGTTCTAAAAAGTCATAAATTTGAAGGTAAGTAGATCTATCTGAAAATCTATATTTAACTTTGCAATAGGCTGATGAAAACTTGTTTTTATTTTGATTGTTGTGGGTTCACACCCCTGGAGTTTCATTTTGACTTTTCGGGTTAAATGAGTTTCAAAATTAAGCCTGTCCAATTGTCAAATTTTCCCCCAAGTTTTCATCTCATTTCATTTCATTTAGAGCCTCTTTTATTCCATAAGTTCTGACTATTTGTTTCTCTCCAGTATTCCTCTCTTTCTTTTCTTCTAGTAAACTGTTCCTCTCCTTCCACAGCTGTATTCAATGCCTTGGTCTCTCTTTATACCTTGGGAAACAGAGAGCAGCTGCCAGGGGATGCTTTTGTTTTAGATGTCCAAAGAACTGAACTCTATTCTTGCTCCAGGGTGATAAGGCAGGTTTGATCAGTTCTGAGCCTCCGTTTCCCCAATGGAATAAGATCTCTTTATTTGTAAGGGTTCCATGACCAGAAAAACAAATTGAAAGTGAGCAATTAAGGAGCAATATTCCCTTTAGCAGAAGCTGTTGTCATTGTAGGGAAGGAGTCACCACTTACAAGTCTTTAATAAATATTTGAGACCTCAGGACTCGACCCTGGAAGTCACAGGTGAATGTTTGAAGTCACAGGTGAATGTTTGCTACTTCGTAAAGGTATAGCCTTAAATAGGTACTCTGCCTAGCAAAGAGAAGAATAAATTATTAAGCCAATCTGTGAAGTGAGGATAAGATGAAGGAGCTAATCACCACTCCATACTGCCTCTATTACCACAATTTATTGAGATTTCCTTTTACATTTCTCTTAAGCCTTATGCAAAATATTTAGTAGGTTACAACTATATTCAGTCTGTATTCATTTTCTATTGCTGCTATAACAAATTGCCATAAACTGAGTGGCTTTATGCACAATACAAATTTGAAATCTTACTGTTTTGAAGGTCAGAAGTCCAAAGTCAATTTTACTCATCTAAAATCAAGGGGTCAGCAGGACTGTGTCCTCCTGGGAGGTCCAGGAGAGAATGTGTATCTTGCCTCTTCTAGCCTCTAAAGGCTGCTCAAGTTCCTTTTCTTGGGGTCCTGGATTACTCTAAACTCTCATTAGAATCTTTGTGATTATAGTGGACCTGACTTGATAATCCAGGGTAACCCCCATATTAAAATTCTTAACTTCATCATATCTGCAAAAGACTTTTCACCATGTAAGGTAATAATAAATTCAGGGTCCCAAAGATTAGCATGTGGACATCTTTGGTGAGCTCAGTTTTTAGCCTGCCACCAACTATAAAAAGCAAATGTAATGTCATAGTAGTCATTTCATTAATATGTAGAGACAGGGTAGAAGAAATAAATGATGCCTCCACTTAGCACTTCAGTTGATCAGAGGTTTATAGAGTACCTCCTCTGAGTCCCAATTAAGGGGTGCAGAACTGTCCCGGAACATACAGCCTGATAGGTGGATAGATCAGCAGAAAACTCACAAATTCAAAAGTAAACTCTGGATGTCTTGAACCCAGGAGATCAAAAAAACTTGCATCCTTGATCCTTGTATTTCTTTAACAACTGGTTGTTGTCATCCCTAAGAATTTTGCGAGCCCATCCCTTTGGCAAATGGGATTAACTTATAGTCATATTTATTACTTTACCCCCCAGCCAACTCCCCACCCCCACTGGTATTTACCTTAAGTGCTAAGACTCTCCATTAAGAATTACTAAAAAAAAAAAAAAAAAATCAATAACTGAGGTACTGCAGAACTTCCAGGTGGTTCAAAGGAGGCACACCTCAGAAACACAGAAGCATTAAGTGGGTTTCCTGAGCTGGCCTGGGGAATGTATACATCACAACTCACTGGTTTTATGTGTAAATGTGTTTCAAATCTCAAATTAATCTTGATACACATGTGAGTTTTCAGAATGCAACTTGTCAGCAAATTACAGGCTGACTAATTGTGCACCAGTGTCCAGAATGTGAATTTCTCTGACTCAATTCAGCACAACTCAAGTGAGTCATACCATATGGTTTAAGGCCCTTTACACAGGTCTTCTGTAGTTCAGAGGGCTGGCCACATGCAGGTCTTTCAAGGTGCCCACCACGAGTCCCTGTCTACCCCATATCCTATTTCTCCCTTTCCTCCTCCACCGCTTCTCTCTCCTCTCTCACAATCAGAAATGGGGTCCACTTTATCTAGTGGAATAACAGTCACCTCCAAGTTCAGTGTTGATTGAGGGCAGAGCTTCAGAGACCACAGAGCCCTGGTGAAAGAGTTAGAGATATTGGCCGCTGATGGACAAGCTGTGTCTACACACCAATGACTCAAAAAGCAATGACTATCAAATATTTGCAAGCTCACAGTATCCAGAAGGACCCAATCTCTTGCAGAAATATATACTTACCTATTTTTGAAAGGCTTACAGTTTCTCCCAGAGTGAGGTATGACTTAAACTGTGAATGCATTGGTTCAAGTTTAGACTTAAAGGTTGTTCCTCTACAACCCCTCAGTTCCTATTCACTGGTAGCACTCCTGAGCACAAACGTTTCCATGCCGCTACCCTTTTGGAGGTGGATATGGAAAAAATACAGAGTGCTAATCCCACACACCTGCTTTCAGTTCTGCTCACATGGGTTTGGAGTAGGAGGTTTGTTCTCTCCAAACTTTTCTACATAATTTTCAGAACCTGAACGTTCCCATGCTACACATCTTTGCATGTCAGTAACTAATTGAGTACACATACCTTCTCTCGGCCTCCGTCTGTCTCTTCTCTCCAAGTGCCTGTCGTTTATGTTCTGAGGAAATCAGCCAGTGTGAGCTTGGGTGACCACTAGATGGCAGTATAGGTAGCATGCCGCATGTGCTCTGGAGAACCATGTCCCAGGAACCCAAGAGTTGGGGTGCCCTTGATTTTTATCTGTAACACGTTTAAAAAAGAAAAAAATAAAGGAAGCACTGCATAGGCTTGCCATCGTTATTTTTCTAGAGAACATCATTAAGATGTAAATTAACTTCCATTGTTTCTTAGAAGAAACATTTGACCCATAAACAAATAGGAAGGGCAGACTCAGCAATTATCTTCTAAATATAATAAAAGTCGTTTTTGGAAAAACTCACCACGTTGTCATTTTGTTCTTTTGATGCAGACTTGTGAGAGAGTCATCATGAACAAGCATTTGAGAAAGAAAGCTAGAGGGAGATTTTTGATTCTAGGATGTGTTTCCAGGTGTGAAGTAAAGATCCTTAGACTTGCACTGCCTTATCTACAAAATGATTCTAAGGCCTAAGTAGGGTTTCTGTCCCAAGATGCAAAGGAGAAGCTGAAATTGCCACCGGATCAACTGGATTTTCTACAACTCACTAGGAAGCATGAGTCTAGATGAGCACAGGGGAAGATCTGTGTTGTTACTGGGCCATCCACCTCCTCATACAGACCACCTCTCTCCTCCTCCATTGGCAGCAACAAAACTACATGCTTTGTCTCTCCCAGGGCTGAGTCTACCCAGCTATTCATCTGCTGAGCCAGGCCTATGGGGATTTCACACGGGTCATGTAACAGGGCAGTCCCCAAGAAAAGGGGAGGTTCCAGGTTCCCTGTCCCACCTAAGGGATGGTGGAGCTGAGCAGGTAGAAGAATCTGGAGAGGAGACTGAAGAGGAAGGAAGCATAATGGAGAGCCAGAAGGAGACCTGAGAGTCACATGGAACAGAGATATGTGAAGAAGTGGCTTTTGTTTCTTGGTTCTGGACTGCTTGAAAGAGATGAGGGTGAGAGACCCATGGGGAGGTTCACAATGGCAGCGTTTATCTTGATTTGGATTTTGCTCTTTTCCTCGCAAACTTGTCTGGTCTTTTCTGACCCTTTTCTATGGGCACCTGGCAGAAGGTGCTTTAGGCTTGTGGCAGCTTTCAGACCTTGCTTTGGGCCAATACCTTTTGGCTGGACTTCTACCCATGAGGGAATGGGTAACTTTGGGTGTTTGATTTAGAAACTATATTTTTGTCTTTTCTGTATTGCACACTAATTTTTCCTTTCCATTAAAGGACTTACATGTTTTGTCTTGATGCGGTGGATGGCAGAGCCTATTTAGAGCGGGCAGGTTTGGGGGTCCTGGGGTGCCCCTCTCCCTTCCTTGTAATAGTCACAGCCTGGTGATTGAGGGCCATGTTGGCCCAGGTCCTCCATCTTGGTATCTGGTTTTCTTTCACCAACAAATCCTAAAATAGAACATGGGGAGTCAATTATATACCCCTTTCTCTGGCAGAGGTGGGGTGAGCACCTCTTATAAAATGTGCTAAACACAAACATAGCAAGGCAAATTATAAGCTTTCGATCAGAGACCTGGACTGAAAATCTAGGACTTGTGCAAACCACTTTACTTCCCTAATCCTCAGACTCTTCAGGTTGTAATGCACATTTCTTATCATCACTGTCAGATGAAATGAGGTAATTCAACATAACACAGTACTTACCGTGTGCTTCTTATTGTCATTCAATGAAATGAGGTAATTTAAAGCAACACACTGTTTACTGTGTGCTCAACATACATTAACTAATACATAATTACATTTGACCCCTGATGATCCTTTCTAGAGGTAGGCAACTTGGTTCACCCCAAAAGATGCCTTTCTTGGACAGGAGAATGCCACGTACCACCTTTAGGAGAAATTTGCTCCAAACTAATCACGACTTTTCAGTCTCTAATTTCCTTTTCACAACCCTTACTTTGTAGCTGGTCACAGGCTGGATGGGGATGAAATGCAGCCCGAGGAACTGGTTCTTGTTGTGCAATACCAGAGACCTAGAAGTTCTCCTTCTAGGATCCAAGGACGCGCCACTTACTCGGAGGTGGCACTTGGCGATAAACGGTGGGGAATCCAGTTTAACTTTTCCCTCCTCCCTGCTCCACTCAGTAGCTGGTCCCAGAGCTGGTTTTGCTTCCCAACAAAACCACTCAGCTTCTGGTAGGGTTGGAGAAAATTCCAGGTAACAAAACAAACTGAAACTGACACCATGACCCTGGAGTTGTGGGATGAGGAACCCTGGCGTGGTTAGGAACACCTAGTTTCTGCCAGGACAGTGAGGGTGAAGGGGTCTCTGGAAGGCTGTGCTTGTACTGCCACCTAGTGGTCAAAATTGCACAGCTCGGTCTCCTGAGGATTCTACATGCCACAGTTAGACCCAGTTGCTAGCTACCCCAGGACCCAACATCCTCATCACAGAAATATCATAAGATAAACATTTTATTAATTTTTTAAATTATTCACTGACTTAATTTCATTTTAACGTCCCCATAAGCACTGAAATGCTTGTGGGTATCAGCACCTGTGTGCCAATTCCCCATACAAATTTAGGCAAGTGACTTAAACCTTCCATTTTCTCTGAGAAAATAGATGACAACACCCAGAGGTGTGTCATTGGAATGCAAAACTCCTTCATAAGATGGATGGTGCCATCCTTGTCACCTGGATTTGGTCTCTCTGCTCCCCACGCCATCATCTTCCCTTCAGTAAAACCAATCAGCCAATCAGCACTTCCCTCGGTAGTGCTAAATACAGAAACGAAATAAATGAGGAATGTTGGAACGATCCACCCAGATACAGAAGGGAAGGTGGGTTAACACTTAAAAAAGGGGTGAGAAACATCACTGCCATTCACAGCCACCCCACTTATGTGGATAAAAGTTGGTGGAGAGGACAAACTTATGCGTGTTGGCAGCAGAGTGGACACCGTGTTCCCACAGTGATGGCCTCCTAGCGGACTTAGGCCCCTGTCTTCTCCCACTCAGTCTTGGCCCTGGCCCTCACCTTGGGTGTTTCAGCTAATCGCATGCTAATTCTGCTATTAAAACTCAAATTGGGGCCCTCCCTTGTGGTGCAGCGGGTTAAAGCACAGCACTGAGAAGCTAAAGCCACTTCCACATGAGTTCGATTCCCGCCTGCTCCCCCCGGAGGAGACCACATGGCGAGCCAGACCTCTCCTGACCCGCCCGCTGCTCCCCTCAGCAGTGTACTTCATCGAAGTGACTTGAGCCTCTGGCCTGTACCCCAGTTCTGTATGCACAAATAAATAAATCTTTAAAAAAAAAAAAACTCAAATTATACTTATGTGTAGATGGCAGAACCCATTTAGAGCAATCAGGTTTGGGGGTCCTGGGATGCTCCTCATTTAGCCTGTTAACAGCACTGCTCTAGTACGGTTGTATATATAACAACACATTTACAAGAAAAGAATATCTTAAAAGGATTAAAAACTTAGTATGTAATGTATTATCTTGCCTACCCTTTGGGAGAGTGCAGCTTTTTGGGGAGGACCAGTGCTCTGAGATGCGTCTGGCCTCTTTCTCTGGTGGTGAGATCAGTAGTTTGGGCATTACTAAGTTGTAGCTTACTAAGGTGTAGCTGTATTAGATAAAAAAAACTGGACAAGCAAGGTGGAGACTTTCCTCGCCCCAGCGTCAGCTCAGAGGAGATGTCTGAGGCCAAAAGGATCAAGTATATGGAGAAACCAGGATTCTCCTCTCCAATCGCACTTTCCTTAGGGGTGTGTCAAAGGTGTGGCCATTCATGAAGGAAAACCCGAAACCCTGAAGCATGAGCTTTCTTGTTTAACAGGTTCTTCTGATTTTTCTCAAAGAACTCTTACCATGATTGATTGCTGAAGCAGAGATCATAGATTTGTGGAAGCTACTTTGTGTTGTTCCTGGTTCATTTACAAACCTTTATCACCAACTCCCCCAAGCCAGCATTTAGGTGAACATCCCACGCTACAAGGAAGCTGAGCATACAAGAGGTTACGTAATGCTCGTAAGGCTTGTATCTAATCAGAATTAGAATGTGCATATTTCTAATGCCCCAAACAAATAACACAGGTTCAGAACAGTTGACTTTTAAAGTAATAGCTCCCTTTAATAATAATATTAATATAAAATAACATTTATGGACTGCTTGATGTGAACAGTGCTAGTGGCTTGATAAAGACATCACTGTTGAATTTGTTCTTCATAATAGCATTATGACTTGATTCCATTATTTTAAAAAAGAGACTAAAGTTCTCAGGGTTTATTAATTTATCAAGAGTTGATGATTTGTGAGAAGTCTGAAAATATGGTAAAACTGCAGTCTCTACTTCCTCCCAGTAAATTCAGCTTTACTAGTTGTGGTATGGGGATGCAGGACGCAATGGCAGCAGCCAAAGCTCACCGGTAGGTTTCTCCCACACTGAACACTGTCTCAGCAGGGGCTTCCATCATGTGGAGCTCCTTTATCAGATCAGCAGAAGGCCAGGCAGAGCTAGGAGTCAACGTTCAGATTCTATGTCAATCTCCCAACTTCTGTTTACTTGCTATAAAATGGGTTAAGGGAGCTAGGTGAACCCTAAGATCCCCCTTATCTCTAATGTTTATATCTATAAGGAAGAAAGTAGACACTTTTATTTTGATGGGCAAGGGGAAGAAGGAAAAAAACCCAGATATTTCTACCCTTTAACCTGGAGTCAATTCTACTCTTGCCTGGAGAACTCCAGCCCCACCAACGAGAAATATTCTTCATTTCTGGAGACTCTGAGGTTTCAGAATAGCAGGAATGTTCCCGTGAGTCAATTGCCCTAAGGTCACCAAGTCATGCCCACTGGGACTGGTTCTCTCTGTGTGCTGCCCCAGAGTCCTAAACACAAAGTTTAGGAGTTATAATTGAAGTGATGGGTTTAAAATCCTTCCTAAGAGTTAACAGTCTGCAAGCTATATCTTTAGATAATTTAAAAACTTTGTGAATGTTATACATGCTCACAAGGGAATATTTACAAATAAAAAAAAAAATTAAGTCAGGGACCCACCTTGGGGCACAACGGGTTAGGACGCAGCGCTTCAAGCTAGCAGCAGCTGCTTCAGTGCAAGTTTGATCCCTTGCCTTGGAGGTGACCCACATGGCACAGCAGACCTACCCTGACCCGCCCGCTGCTCCCCTCAGCAGTGTACTTCATCGAAGTGACTGTTCTGCTTCCTTCTCTGTCTGGTGAATCCTCTCACCGCCCCTGACCCTCTGGCTTGTACCCCAGTTCTGTATGCATAAATAATAAATAAATCTTTTAAAAAACTTAAATTGGTTTATAAATTTTCCATGCTGATGTATTTGTTACCTCTAAGCCACAGCACAGAGCAGTGAGCCTCATTCAATTCTTAGACTGCCCGTCCTGCGTGCCCCCTCTTCCAAGGTCGGGATCTCACACATCTTGTTTGTCTATTATGTTGGTTCAGGGCTGTCCCTGCTTGTTGAATTCAATGGCTTATTAGTGAAGCAGAGATCACAGTTTAGTCCATCTGTTGCTGAAAAGCTCTATTAGAATGCTATTCCCCCGTAGAATGAAGACATATTTCCATGCAATGGGTACCAAAGATGAGCAGAGGTTATAGGTGTCACCAAGTCCTCACTGATGGGCAGCGGGAAGACAAAGCAAAATTACAGAGTCTCTGCAAGCCAAACTCGTTCTTGCTCTCAGTTTTGCATTTTAGCAGATGCCCATGCCACGCCTGCAACACGCAGCGGGAACTGACACACACACACACACATGCAGCTTCCTCGCTCCAGTCTCCATAGGCAGCAGAGCAGGATCCCGTTACACCTGTGTCCATTTTAAAAACAGGATTTGTCTTGCATTTAGTCTCTAGGATCTTGTGGTTTTCCATAAATCTCAAATTGGTATAAGTGGTCTCTAGTTAGCATCTACTCCCTCATCTTTCCCCTAATAAAGGTCCCCACCTTTAGAACTGATTTCTCATAAAGCTCTGCCGATGAAAGAAGCTTAAGAGATTATCTACCTACATGCTTTATCCAATACAGTTGCTGATTACACATGTAGGTATCTAAATTTCAACTAATTAAAATAAAATAAACAACTTTAAATTTTGGCTCCTCAGTGGCTCTGGTCAAATTTTAAGGGCTTAGTAGCACAAATGCTGCCATATATTAAGCACAGAAGTAGGACATTTTCATCATTACATTTCTATCAGACAGTGCTAGTAAACAAAAGCACCCATTTCAAAAAACAAAGAAGAGATTAAGGTCTTCACCCAAGAACTGTGACAGAACTTTGAATGAAGTCCAGCCTTACATACTTGAAAACTGCTCCTCTTCATTGTAGTAGAGATATCACATTTGAAATGCCAGAGCAGTGTAGTGTGGTTTCACATTGGCAATCTGTTGATACATCACCGTAGAGAGCAAGTAGGAACTTGATGAGGTCAGGGCAGGTTGGAGGAAGAACCAGGTAGGATGTGGCTGGCCCATTGGTAGCTCACATGTCATCCACATCTGTATTCTGCTCAAACCAGAACTGAACTTCACCAAGGGACATGAGAGGAGCCGGGCACACCACTTGCTGGGCAGCAAACAAAAGGGCTGGTAGGGAAGCCTGGAAAGCACACTCAGGATTTCCAGTAAAAAGTAAGGTGCTCCTGGCCCTCCCTGGTGGCGCAGCGGGTTAAGACACAGCACTGAGAAGCTAAAGCCACTTCCGCATGAGTTCGATTCCCGCCTGCCCCGCAGGTGACCACATGGCGCAGCAGACCTCTCCTGACCCGCCTGCTGCCCCCCTCGTGGATCTGCCTGTTCTACTCCCCACTCTGTGTCTGGTGAATCCTCTCACCACCCCTGCACCTCTGGCCTGTACCCCAGCTCTGTATGAATAAATAAATAAAAATCTTTAAAAAAAAAAAAAAAAGTAAGGTGCTCCTGAGCCAAATTTCCCCTTTGTCTTGTTGCCCTCCAAATTCTTGTTCTCCTGTCTGGTGTGCCTTCAGTCCTTCTGGAGCTGTTGACCTTTGCCTTAGACCATGTGAATCTTTGTAATGAATTTCACCCCACTGGACAAACATAGGGCATGTATAAATGGAAAACTACGTTTTATTTTGTTTTCAGTAAGTATGGAGCTGAGCAGCTGCAGAAGTATAGGATAGAAACTCAGAAACCTGGGTCTAATCTCCAGCACTCTGATTCTGGGCGCTGCACTTAACATCAGTGTTCCACCTGTGAAATGGGTCACAATAAGGATTCCTGGTCAGGGTGATTTAGGGCATCAACTGAGGTACTTATTTCAAGACTCTTTTGTGCAAAACTCTGTACAGGTGCTATTTCCTTATGAACTTTGTTACTGGTCCTTCATTGGCTCCTCTTTCATAATAACTACAGGACTGACTTCTGGATAGCTACCGCTATTGTGGGTTTACCAGATGTATGTGTTTCTCCCCCCATGATTTATTGTATTTAAACATTGATGGATCTACCTAATATCCTTATTTGAAGATGATGTAGTCACAGCCTATGTGGTTTTGTAAGTCGGCAAAGAATAGTTTAATGGTTCAATTAGCTCCTTGAGGAGATACGTGGTGCTTGAGATATGCCAAATAAGCAGCATGCAACCTCTGTGGGGGGAAAGAAGTCAGCCGGCTTCTTGTGAAGACATAGCTTCCTGCAGAGCCAGATGTAGTTCACATTTTCCTCTTGCTTTTTCCCAATAGCAGTGCTCAGGGGGGATAAACTTTACTTAACCTAATTAATTTTAATCACAGCTTTCAAATCTCATACTGTGAAAAGAATTACAAATTGGAATACATTAATAGAAGCCATAGTTTATGCTGCAAGCTAATCATGAAATGTGCATTTACATTTTCTGCATGAGTTTGCAATTACCATTAAAATAAAATTGTGTTATGTCCTTTTAAATTACCAAAATGTGAAGAGCAGATTGAACCAGGCCCATTTTTGTGCTAAATTACTAGAAGAACATCTAAATTTCCAAGAATTAGATGGCTTCCTCCATTTGAGTTGCAGCGAGGAATGATTTCCAGTCATCTGCTCCAAGCAATTTCCGACTTTAAATAATAATCTTTTATGCTGATTGCGTAAATGTCTCACCTGCTTTAACAAGTGCTTCTTTTGCATTTGGTACGGGGACACATTACATATAAATAAAATTATGTGTATTCATAGATGTATGTATACATAGGTATATGTAGGCCTAGATGTGAATTTTGCTTTTGGATTTCACATAGATTTTTATTTTATGGATGTATATATGTAAGTAAGTGCCACCTAATTCCCCAGAGGATATAAGGTAGTTTAGAGGAAACACAAAGGGTATAAGATTTTAATGAAAAATTAGTTCTGAATTACTTCCTGGGTTAAAGCGCAGCACTATGAAGCTTGCTGAAGCCACTGCAGCAAGAGTTCGATGCCCCCACCATCAAGCTGACTCACATGGCGCGGCAGACCTCTTCATCTCACCCGCTGCTCCCCTCAGCAGTGTATTTCAATATATCTTCCTGTTCTGCTCCCCACTGTCTCTGGTGAACCCTCTCACCACCTCTGCACCTCTGGTCTGTACCCCAGTTCTATATGCATAAGTAAATAAATCTTAAAAATAAAATTAGTTCCCAAATTAGAACAGATTGACAAGATACCTGCTGAGTAATATGGCTTCCATGTGTGGAGGACTTGGCATGTTTTTGCCTTCCTTCACACACATTACCTCACCTGTGGTCTGTGTAGGCTACTTGTAATTCAGACTGGGGTGATCAGTCCACTAGATCTCAATAGTCAAGTTGGTCCCTGGACCAACAGCATTGACACAGCCTAGGAGCTTGTTAGAAATGCAGTCGTGAGTCTGAGGTTGGTAGCACAGGTGATAGTGTTTCCATTTGACAGGTCAGGAGTCTAAGAGAGCAGAGTGGGTGTCTCTGGGAAGGCTCCTCCCTGTGGAACACAATGCTGGTGTTGTGAGAGCCCAGTGAGGGGGAACACAGAGGCCTAAGCTGGGCCAAGTGTAAATACCATTGTGACACCCAAATCCAGGTCTCCAAGTTCAAGGGGTGAAGACACCTCCATGTTAGAGTGGCGTTTTAGCTGGCTTGCTCAGTCACCTGGCTGGGATCATTTAGAAATGGTTTTCCAGGAAAATTTCATAAATGTTTATATCTGAGAATATTCCTAAAACATCTCTCACTGATTTTCTAGCAAAACACAGAAACAGTTTCCAGTAGCAGTAATGTAGTAGTAGCAGCTGACTGTGTTCTAGACACCCAGTCACACGACAGGCCGCCCCTCTGAGTCTTCTTTTTTCTCAGATAAATGTCCCATTTCTGCCATAATTTCTGTCCAAAAGGCTTTATGATGCTCATTAGCCAATTTTCCTACCTCTGTGCGTGCCAAGATCGTGAGAGCCCTGTGAGCCTAGCAGACCTGCATGGAGGCAGTCTTCCTCAGAATCAGGAGGGCCAGGCCACTCTTCCCAATTGCACTTGGCCAGCCTCCTCCGGATCTGGTGCTTGCTTCACCCATTGATGACATCACTTGCCTTTGGATTCAGATAGCAAAAGACCCTGTCCTAGGATAACTAATAACTAAGGGCCAGTGCAGAAATGATGTCATCCACTTAACAAGGGACGGTGGACAGTGTGTGGTCTCTGAAAGGCCAGGGCTTTCAAGATTATGAGATCCCAGACGTGAACAGTGGCTCCACCACGTGCCTGCTGGGAGGCTGGGCGACTTGCTGAACCATGCTGAGCTTCAAGTTCCTCATCTGCTAGTGGGGCTTGACAGTCTCTTTAGCAAGAAAGAGCTTTGGGTGAAAATGAAACGTGACACTATATGAAGTCATTGTGGGGTAGTATTTTCTGTGGTTATCATAGAGTATCACAATGTTCTGATTAAGGCTTGACTAGTTCCTGGAAACTCTGAACCCAGCAAGGACAAGTACTGAGTTGCATTTATTAATTTATTCATCTGTATTGCAGACCTCTCCTGTCTCACCCACTACTCCCTTCAGCAGTGTGTTTCAATAGATCTGCCTGTTCTGCTCCCCATTCTGGTCCTGGTGAATCCTCTCAATCCTCCTCCCTGCCCCATAATTCTGGGCTACACCCCAGTTCTTCTCTGCAAAAATAAATAAGTAAAATGTTAAGATTTTGAATATATTCAGCTTTATGAAAAACCTGCCTTGGATCTCCAACACCTACTGCGTATCAGGCCCAAACCCTTTCCCCTGCACCCCATTACAATGCTTAATGGGTAAGTAAACTGGGAAAAACCTTAGCTTGTTCTGGTGGGTTGGCATTTTGTCCTTTGAAGTGTAATCTGAATGAAATAAAATTACTGCAGACTTGAAGTGTTTTGGAAAAATTCTGTAAAACCCTGCAATTCAAGTGGAAAAAAAACAGATTGAAAGGAAATTAGATAGCATTTTTTTTTTTTAAATTCACAGCAGCATTTTAATTAGAGAATCTCCTTCCTGAAATTAGGAATTCCCAGGGAAATATGAGGTAGCAGCATTTCCACCCTCCCAGTTATTGCATGACCTGCTGGCAGCCTCTGCGAGGCCCTCCCAGGGAGCAGTGCTGCGAGGCTCAGTGCTTCTGCAGCACTGGGCCTGTCAACAGTTAAGCCCCCCCCCTCCCCTGCCCCAGTCCCGGGGCACTTTCTTGACCTGCCCTGGAGAGCTCCCTGCATTGACTGGACTTGATGGCTGAGGGAAGCAGCCCTGAACACAAATGACTTGCTGGACACACATCAGAATTCAGAGCTTTGGATCCTCCTCATAAGTCAAGCAGGTTTTTTTTCTACCTCAGAATGTAACCCCTTTTAACAAACCTTAAACAGAGACTCCAATCCTCTTTCTAAGAAGGTCATTTGAGCTGGATGAGAGCTTCAGAATGTCACAGATGTCACAGATCTGTGAAATTTCCAAAACTAGGTTTAAGAATAACTGAGTTTACAACTGTTAGCTGTTTGCAAATTAGGAATGCTAAGAAAATCTATAGGTAAAATTAAAGACAATAAATTTTGACACCAAGATAAACTCCTAAAACAAGAAAACAAAGCCTAGTTTTAAAAAATTGGGGGGGGGGGGCTCCTTGGTGGCCTAGGGGTTAAGACAGCACTATCATCATGACCTGAGTTTGACCCCAGACCAGGGAGGTGACCCATGTAGGGCACAGCACAGACCTCTCTTGTCTCACCCACTGCTCCCCTCAGCAGTGTATTTCAATAGATCGGCTGGTCTGCTCTCCACTCTGTCTCTGATGAATCTTCTCAATCCCCCTCCTTGCCCCGCACCTGTGGCCTACACCCCAGTTCTTCTATGCAAACATAAATAAATAAAATTTTAAGATTTTCAATGCATTCAGCTTTATGAAAAATCTGTCTTGAATGAGCTCTTTCCCTTAAAATGGGCGGAGCATTGTAACAACCTCAAAATCAATTTGAGTAGAGCAGAAGGTTACATGTGACCATAAAACTATAAAAATGACATGTACTTCTGTTCTGCACTCTTGGGACATAGCTGTCAGGCTACAAGAAAGTTTGAAGGAGCAGAACATGTAGACAGCACACAGGTGGATGTGTAACAGGGCCCTTTAAAAAGGGGAGGTTCCCTGTTCCCCGCCCCACCTACTGATGGGTGAGTTCAGCGAGGAAGCTGAAAATGACTTGGGAGGGAAGACTTGGAGGGAAAACTTGGCAGAGGCAATTGGAGCAGAGAGACATGTGCAGATAAAACTTGCTTCTTGGCTTTGGACTGGTAGCCAGTACTTGGGGAACGTGGAAGGAGATATTTGAAAGAGACTGAGACATGGGTGAGAGACTTGTGGGGAGGCTGATGATGGCAGCCTTTATCGTGATTTGTATTTTTGAATTTACCCTTTTCCTTCCAGGCTTGTCTGGACCTTTTTACCCCTTTCCTATAGTTCCCCATCAGAAGATGCTGTAGACTTGTGACATGCTTTTGGGTCTCAGGGACCTTGATTTGGGCTAACCTTGATTGGCTGGGCATTTATTTATCTTAAAGGTAATAGGAAAAGTTGGGTGTTTCATTGGGAAACTATTATCCTTTCTCTTTTCTCCTATGGTATACTAATTCTCTTACTGTTCTTTTCTACTGAAAATCTTATACTCCAAGAGTATGTCTTGTCCTTTTATGCAGCAATGGCAGAACCTATTTTGATGTGTAAGGTTTGGGGCTCCTGGAGTGCCCTTGATTCTACCTGCTAACAGATGTTCTGCCTGACAGTCCAGGGGAAGACATGACATCAACTTTCAGTCATGTCAGTGAGGAAGCTTCCATATGGTTCTGTCTCGCAATGCTGGTGTCACTTCCAGCCTTTGAGAAGGCTTCAGACCATGGGGGAGAGACAGCTGTCACTACTTTGTCTAGTCAAATTCCTGGTCTATAGAAACTCTAATTCTAACTAAGCAATTTTAATAGTTGCTTTTATACCATTCATGTTAGGTGTGTTTCATAGGGATTATATGCACTGTAAGTCTTTTGTAAAAGTAAGCAATCAAAAGCAAAAACACTGCTTATCTGCCTGCCTATCCTTGCATATCTATATAATCCTATATGTGTAACAAAAAATGTGTGTTAAAAATCATATAAGAACCATGTCTAATGTATTTTTTAAGATACAATTTTGTGGCATTAACTAAATTCATTAGTGTACAACAAACACCAACATCCATCTCTAGAACTTTTCCATCTTCCCAAACTAAAACATTGTAGACATACAACTCCCTCCATACCTTTACTTTCTGTCTTTGAATTTGACCTTAGATAGTTTAAAATGGAATCAGAAAATGGAATCACTCAGCATGATATAAGTTCAATCACATGGCAATATGGGTCAGAATTTTCCTTTTGAAGGCTGCAATATATTCTATTGTATTTACATATCACATTTTGCTTAGCCATTCATCAGTGGAATTGTAGGTTGTTTTCACCTTTGAGTTGTAAATAATGTTGCCATGAACTTGGGTGCACAACTTGGGTGTTGAAGTCCCTGCTTTCAGTTCTGCTGGGTGTTTGTCCAACGTGAAATTGCTAGATCAGATGGTCACTCTGTGTCTAATTTTTGAGGAGCCTCCATGCTGTTTTCCATAGTGACTAGATGATATTACTTCCTACTTGCAGTGTATTAGTGTTTCAATTTTCCCAGATCTTCACCAATATTTTTTTGTTTTGTTTTGATAATCCATCATAGTGGCCGTGAAATTATACCTCACTCTGATATCTCATTTTGGCTTATATGTTTCTAATGATTAATCACATTGGACACCGTTTCACCTACCTACTGGCTATTTGTGTTTTTTTGGAAAGATAGCTATTTAAATCCTTTTACCACTTTTAAAAAAGGATTTATTTATGCTTACAGAACTGGGGTACAGGCCAGAGGTGTGCTGGCTGAAAGGGTTCACCAGAGACAGAGTGGGGAGCAGAACAGGCAGATGTACTGAAATGTACTGCTGAGGAGAGCAGTGGGAGGGTCAGGAGAGGTCTGCTGCATCATGTGGGTCAGCTTGATGGCGGGGATGGTGGGGGGATCAAACTCGTGGTGCAGTGGCTTCAGAGAGCTTCATAATGTGGCACTTTAACCCATTGCGCCATCAGAGAGGGCCCATTTTTCCATTTTAATTAGTTGGTTTTTTTGTTTATATATATTCATATGTCTATATATGTATAAGATGCATATATGTGTATGTATATATACACACATACATATGAGTGACTGAACAAGGCAGAGGGAGAGAATAACAGACAGTTATATCATTGTATTGGAGGATTTCACTTGTTACCGGCATGTGTCACTAATTGCATAAAGGAAAAAGTTAAAGAAACCACCAATAAAATGTCATTTTGCTTAAGTATTAAGCACACTATCTGATTTGCTGAGTTTTTTTTTCAATAGCACAATCAAGAAAATAAAACAGTCTTTGAGCTGAACTTCCAAGCACATTTCATTGGTAAAATTTTAATGAGAAGAAAACTTCATTCATTGTTCTAGTCACAGGTCCTTGGCCTGTCTTTTTGCACTCCCCACCCCTCCTTCTGGAAAGAGCTCTGACTAGGAGAAGAACCTGTCTCTCTTGAAAGAGACTATTTGTTTCCATGGTTACTTGCCTGCTTCCTCTTCAGAGTTGTAAACTGGGAAATTCTATTAAAGGTTTATCCAGGCAGTTGCTTTTGAAATTGTGTCTGATATAAGTTGTTTGCTTCATTCACCTTTGCTGCCTAGGATTCTTTTGAATTTGGCGATTCTGTTTCTCTCAAATGGAGAAGGTAAAATAAAACAATATGAAGCAATTATAACTGGTCTGATTGGGCCTGCTGTGCACTCTTGGCAGATACAGTAGCCTGTCAAGAGGGAGCCCAGACGATGATGACTTGTGGGCCCGATCCACTCTGGGCAACCCAGCCCAGCACACGGGCATTACTGCCTGGAGATGTTCTGTGAGGTCAGCTGGAGAAGAAATTGAAACTAGATCAGCTGTCAAAAATGACTTTGATTATTAATAGATAATTCTTACATATGAGATATGATGTGGGCACCTGCAGCTGATTATACCCCTGCTGCAAAAACAACTGTAGTTAAAATAGGTGTAAAAAAAGCAAGTAAACCCAAGGCCAGTGATTTTAATTTATCCAGCAGCACCTATGCTTGTAAAACTGCATGATTGACTCTTGAATGGAGGGGGGGTTTGAGGTTTTTTTTTGATATACATGAAATCTGCATGGTTTTTGATCTCCCTGAACTTGTAAACAAATGATATTTAAATTAGTTTATCAAAATAGGAAGCCTATTGAAAGCACCCTTTAAAAATATTAAATTTTACAACCTATCTAACTTACAAGCCTATATAATTTTAAGAGTAAAACTGACATTGCAACAGGAGCACGTGCTTCACTCTCCCTTCACCAAAGGGAAATCACTTTCTCTATTCAGGACATTTAACTCCTTTATTCTGTTTGAAAACAACTCTATCCTATTATATTGAGAAAATAACATTTGTTTTTCTTTTCTGAAAGCTAATTGCTGAATGATAACTTACTTCCAGTTTTTGAGAGGAATTCTTACATAAAATATTACTATTTAAAAGTAATATTTAGGGCTCTCCCTGGTGGCCCAACAGGTTAAAGCACTGCATTATGAAGCTCTCCGAGCCACTGCAGCCTGACTTTGATCCCCGGCCAGGTTACTGACCCACATGGCGCGGCAGACCTCTCCTGACCCGCCCGCTGCTCCCCTCAGCGGTGTACTTTGTCGATCTGCCTGTTCTGCTCCCCACTCTGTCTGGTGAATCCTCTCACCCTCCGCATCTCTGGCCTGTACCCAGTTCTGCAAGCATAAATAAGTAAATCTTAAAAAAAAAAGTATTATTTAGATTGGGATGATGTGGGGTAAGTGAAGAGCGCACCGGCTTCTGTGCCACTGGCCTTTGTGGCTATTCCCTGCTGTCTTGACTGGAGGAGGCGCTTGGGACGTGGGCTGGGGTGCGCATGCCTAATGGTGGACACCTGGCGTGAGGTGTGGGCATGGGTAAGTGGGTGCACCTGAGCTGAGAGACTGAGCATAGAAGGGACAGTAGCAGAGTGGACAGGCTGCAACAGAGAGTGGCAGCTGTTGATGACCCTTAGGCTTTTCCCCGTGTTTTGGCCACAATGAATAATGCTGCAATGGACATAGGGATGCAGATTTTTCTTTGAGAGTCAGGTTTCTAGCTTTCTTCAAAGATTTCTTTCTTTTTTAAAGATTTATTTGTGCACGAAGAACTGGGGTACAGGCCAGAGGTGCAGGGCGGTGAGAGGATTCACCAGAGACAGAGTGGGGAGCAAAACAAGCCGACTGATGAAGTACAATGCTGAGGGGAGTAGTGGGTGGGCTAGGAGAGGTCTGCCGCACTATGTTGGTCACCTCAGGGGCAGGGATCAAACTCATGCTGGAGTGGCGGTAGCCTCTCGGTGCTGAGCTTCAACCTGCTGCACCACCAGGGAGGGCCCATTCAAAGATTTATCTTTTAAATGATGCCCAAGAAAATTCTGAATTTTGGCGTTTTCATCATCTATAGTTTTGAAACTTTCCCAGGAGAAATGACATAATACTGTGTAGCCCTTCTCTCTGGATACCTTTTTGTAATCCTCATTTTCTAATCCTTACCCTGGAGGAGTTTGCTGTCTCACAAAAGTGATCAAAGAACATGAACCACCCTAGAATTGCAAGGGTGGCACACTTCTTGAAACATATACTTTATTTAAAAGTGATAAATCTCTAGCAAATGAAAAAGATTTTAGGAGACACAAATGGTTTTAAGAGAAAGGCAATACATAATCATGTATTACTTGGCAGTGAACACTGGTTACATATTCATAATAATGCAATATTGACTGGTTCAGCCTCACACTGGATCTGCCTATTTTGAGTAAATGGCTGGGGGAAATGGGAGAAGTATGTGTAAACTAGTGAAATCTTCCATTGCTGTAATATGAAGTCAAAATTTGGGTACATAAAGTTGATAATTAAGAAATAACAGTATGTAAGCATTTTTCCCAAATACAGGATAAATAGAAGAAATGCACCGAAAACTGGGGCAGTAGCTGCTCATTTTGTAGAAGTCACATTTGATTCAACGACTGTATTTTTGTGTCACTTTAGAATTAAAACTCATTGAAAATGTACTTTTAAAGTAAAGAAACCGATTGTCTTACCTTGGTGCATTCTGCTTCTTTGCTCTCAGGCTTGTCACTTGCCTCTTCCTCTGCGCCCCCATCCCAGGCCACCTGGGATGTGTTCAAAAATCATGACCCTTAATGTGCTGACTCAGCAGAGAGAAGTGGAAGCGGTGTCAGCATTTTGGGACTTGTTTTGCCCTTTCATTAAATAGAGGCAACTTCTGAGGAGTTTTAATTAAACTCAAATTAGGAATGAAGAGGGGGAAGGTGTTGGAGACGAGATGAAAACCCTGCTCCCTGCTATAGCATGGCTTGCCATCCACTACTGCTTACATAGCATGATCAGCCCCACTCAGCTACCACCAGGGGAAATTACCATAAGTAAATATGAAGCTCGGGATTACAAAAGGTTCTTGAGTGTTTAGAGTGATTAGTGCTCAATGTAATCCTCAGGGATTAGTATTTATGCCAAGTTAATAACTGAAAGGGTATTTTGTAAGTGACTCACTTAGTCATAGTGTACATTTATGGTTTTACACAAGTAATCACTACAATTTATAGTGATTAGAATATTAAGTTCAATTTCCACTTATGTTTAGAGGCAACTGTTTCTCTTAGTGTCCCTTAGGTTTAATACAACAAGAGCTACCATAGTCACATGCTGTCTCTGGGAACGCTATCCTGTCATTTTATCAGAGACACTCTATTGTGCTGGTCTTGCAAACACAGCCCTCACAGAGCAGCAGCAATCTGGCCCAAATCCAGGACTCTCCTTTCAGTCCTAGAGAGCTTCCACTGGGAACCTAACTTTTGTTTGTTCACAGGATATTTACTGATTCTTAAATTAACACTTTTTTAAGATTTATTTTTATTTATGCATAGAAGAAATGGGGTATAGGCCAGAGGTGTGGAAGGTGAGAGGATTTACCAGAGTGGGGAGCAAACCAGGCAGACCTACTGAAATAATACTGTTGAGGGGAGCAGCAGGTGAGACAGAAGAGGTCTGCTGGGTCATGTGGGTCAGCTCCCTGGCAGGGGATCAAACTCCTGCTGCAGTGGCTGTGGATAGCTTCACAGTGCTGAGTGCCTCTAGGAAGTTCCTGTGGGTCTTTTTTAAAAGATTTATTTATTTATGCATACAGAATTGGGGTACAGAGCAGAGGTGCAGCAGTGGTGAGAGAATTCACCAGAGATAGAGTGGGGAGCAGAGCAGGCCGCCTGACGAAGTACACTGCTGAGGGGAGCAGCGGACGGGTCAGGAGAGGTCTGCCTCGCCATGTGGGTCTCCTCCGGGGCAGGCAGGGATGGAACTCATGCGAAGTGGCTTTAGCTTCTTAGTGCTGTGCTTTAACCTGCTGCACCACTAGGGAGGGTCCTTTTTTTTTTTTTTAAATTGAAGAATTTATGTTAATTGGAAATATTTTCAATGATAAGTCACTAACATTACATTTTTAATTATTCTTGATTGTTGTGTGAAGTACCAGCAAGGCACAGAGCAGTCTCTATTGATCCCAGAAACAGGTAAAGGAGAGTCCTGGAGCCCTCAGTGGCTTTTTCGAGCTTTTAATAATCTTTCTACACCATTTGTAGGGAGGCAACTGGGTGCAGCCCAGGTAATGGCCTGGGGGCCAGGTGGCTGGCAGACCTCCTGGCCTCCAACAAATCTTCACTCTTTCTGGGCTCTCTGGCTTTCTCTCGTGGTCTCTCCGCTGGTGTCTGCTGCATTCTGCTTCTTGGTCCTCTGCGGCCCCTCTTACATGCCCAGTCTCTCTGCTCAGGTGCGCCCACTCCACACAGCCACAGGATGCTCCAGGTTCCGCCATCAGGCCTGCGTGTGGGTACACAGCTGTCAATCACTGATGTTAATGGCTGAAGGGCAAGGAAATTCTGATCACTTCCATTTACCCTACAGAGTGTGAGAACAGGTCTGTGGGCAACCTTTTTGTTCTAAATTGTCCAGACCTAAAGTGAAGCTGATGCCAGAGAGGGGTAAAGCAGGATTTAATCTTTCCTTTTAAAGAATGTCCTGCAGAGATGTAAAGTCTGGGCACTGTTAAATTTCTCTAGTTCCTTGGTCATCTGTGGGGGCGAAAAGACTGATTTTATTTATAGGCATTAGAGTCCACATAGCTGTTTCAGATTGCAAGACTATGCAGACGGCCTTGCTCTCCTATCTGCCAGAGCAGGGAGGGGTCCTTTACCAAATTGTTTAATAGTGTATTCACATTAACATTGTTACCGTACATCAGATGACCTAGAGAATCTTTCCAAAAGGAGGAATCAACAAATACACACTCGATTCTATTTCCCACTCCCCCAGTAATTTGATTCATTTTTTCCTACTTTTTAAATTTATATAACTATTTACATTATTGTTCACTTTAAAACAATGTTTACTTCCCTCTCCCCCATTTCACCCACCTGTCATTTTAATTTATTCTTATTAATACCTAAAGTATCCAACAGAAGAAAAGAATTAGCTCTAGTTAGAGAACAGGAAGATAACATTAGCAATACAGGGAGATAATACACATTTAGAATTGAATCTAAGCCATCCAGTGTTTATCCCATGAGGAAAGTAGGGACAGATCTGACTCTCTCAAGGGAATCTCTCAAGAGAGAGGCAGCTCTCAGTCAGGACTAGAGCTGGTTGGTTTTCTAGGTGTTTGTTATTTCTTCACACAACTTCCTCTGATTTTCAGGCTCTAAAGCAAAGCCATCTGATGACTGCAGCACCTTCTCTACAGGCAGGAGTAAGCTGATGAACGCTGATGTAAGAGAAAGCAGAATGCACCTGTTACCATTACATCAACAGTTGGCAAGCCTACTCTGGAATTACAAATAACAAAAACCCTCAGAGACCACCATTTCAGTGAATAGTTTGACCCTGTCCCCATTTCTGTGGTTCTTTTCTTTTCCCCTTTCCGTTCTTTTCTTTGTATAAAAACAAGCACTAAAAAGATGGCTATTCACCAAGGAAAAATTAAAGGAATATGTCATGTTCTTGAAATCACAGAGGACGGCCTTATGAGATGAGATGTCACGTTTTAATGGATAATAAAATGCCCCATTCCTAACAACCAGCAGAAGATGAGAATTGAGAACAAAGGTGGTAAAGGAAACCTTTTAATACTTCCAAGTCCCATGTGGGCATTTGTAAGTGTAAAATAGCAGGTTCCCCCAACCCCCAATAAGTATAGCATGGTGTGTGAATGGGGGGATGGCAGACCCTGAAACAGCCTGCTTAAATACTCTGCATTGCAGACCAACCACCTCCGCATTTGTCATTGTGACAGGTTGTTATTTAAGGGGAATGGCAGATTGTTCAGATCCTCGATGAAGTTCTACGGAATAATTACATCAATGTTTAAATATTTCAGGCAACAAGACTGGCACAGGTACTAGCTTGTTTAGGCAAGGAAGAAAAATAAATGCACATTTCCTGTATTTTTTCATTTAGACCTATGCAAAGAGTAAGCCAAAGAGTCACTTAATTTAGCGCCATGTAGTTTTAACTGTGATAGTTGGCATGGCTGTATTAAAAAAAGTAGATTCACCTGATATTTAAGAGTGCAAATAAGTGAAGTTTGCTGCAAAACTAAGGTATCCCTGTAGTACTTTCTCTGCTGGTTTGTTGTGTCCCCATGTGGTTGACAGACCTGGACACAACAGGTAATTCCCTTTTAAATAAGGTTAGAGGCCACTTTATTGCCAGTCACAATGTGTGAGTACAGAAGACGCAGCTCCTTTGGTTTAGCCTTTGACCACTCAGGTGTGATTGAGTTTTCTGTCCACTGTCAACATGTGTATTCTGCTGATGAGTCTATTCACAAGCCTATATGCTGAGGTTCTCAAGGGTAGGCAGAGATTGGAACTTGTTCTTCACTGATTTATGAATTTGCCTGTTACTTTCCCTCAAGGGAGACAATACAACTTCCTGAGGTTTCCCGGATGCTTCAGATCAAAAAATCTTACTGGGAATTTATGATTCATATATATATATATATGTGTGTGTTTGTAGAAGTACCCAAAAAACCCTGCTAGTTGTAATTTGTCTTCTTTTAAATGGTTATAGACTGATTCAGTATGCTGTTCTTTCACTTCCCCTCCCACCTACCCTTCCTGAAATGTTAAGTCTTCGTTGCAGTGTTTACAGACTGTGTGATCACAACAGTGCGATCACATAAAAGCAACCAACATCAGAGTAGGTTCATTATATGCCGTAAGTGCCTATAGTTGCATTTTTTGAAGTCCTGTTTATCCGATACAATTACTTTTAAAGATACTCTAGTTAAAAAAGTTATTTCCAGGCCCTCCCTGGTGGCGCAGCGGGTTAAAGCACAGCACTGAGAATCTGAAGCCACTTCCGCATGAGTTCGATTCCCGC
>NW_004567102.1:38841423-38855084 GCF_000260355.1 Condylura cristata
TAATCAGTACTCCAAAGTGGTAGATTTGCATGTCTGTATGTAAACAATGAAATAGAGAAAGAAATCAAGAAAACAACCCATTTACAATCACACCAAAAAGAATTAAATTCCCAATAATAAAACTCAGCAAAGGAGCTTGAAAGACTTCTACACTGAAACAGCATTTGCTGTTATTTCTGGTGTTTTCAAAGCAATTATCCTGCTGTCATAAAACTGACCATTAAATTAGAGGATGAAGAATGCATTGGACATATAAAAGCACCCCGAAGCTCAAAGTTAAATAATCATTCTCAGACAAGTTTCACTGAAGAAAATGACTACGGGTCATTTAAACAGCAGCTCCGTTTTGGTGACCCCTCATAGCAGGGAGCATAAAAAACAGGAGAGCAGTGAGCCGGCACTAATGGAAAAGGGGCGCTGGGCCTGCCAGCGCATGGCGCACATGCCAAAGCAACCTCACCTAATTCCACAGGCACCGCTTACCAAGCAGAACCATGGACATCTTAAGTATTTTTGAAGATGTCTTACTATTACTTCTATTGTTCTCATCTTGCTCTGTGGTGTAATAATTAGATCTTGTATTTGTGAACAAGCAAAAAGCAACTGTAATCTAAAAAGAAATGACAAACGTTTGGTTTTGAAAATTATTCTAATCAACTCTATTTGCCAAAAACACTACTATGGACTTATTAATATGTCATTTGTCATGTTCACTCACATTGTTAACATCAAAAGTTATGCAGATAAAAATATACTTGGAGGGCTCTCCCTGGAAGCACAGTGGGTTAAAGCACCACATTATGAAGCTCTCTGAAGCCACAGCAGCACGAGTTCAATAGCGGGCCAAGAAGGTGACCCACATGGCGTGGCAGTCCTCTCCTGACCTGCCTGCTGCTCCCCTCAGCATTGTATTTTAGTACATCTGCCTGTTCTGCTCCCCACTCTGATCTGGTGAATCCTCTCACCTACCACACCTCTGGCTTGTACCCCAGTTCTGTAAGCATAAATAAATAAATCTTTTAAAAACACATACTTTAAGAAACAAGGGATTTTGTAAAAACAAAATTAAATCTTCAGATAACACTGCAGTCAAGCAAGCCATAATGGACACATATAAAGCTTCTGAAAACCTGCTTTCCCTGAAAGTGGACACAGATTTTTAATATGGTTTAATTAAAATATCCTAAGGAGGCCTTCCCTGGTGGCACAGCAGGTTAAAGCACAGCACTAAGAAGCTAAAGCCACTTCAGCATGAGTTCCATCCCTGCCTGCCCTGGAGGTCCACTACTGACCTGCCCTCTGCTCCCCTCAGCAGTGTACTTTGTCGATCTGCCTGTTCTGCTCCCCACTCTGTCTCTGGTGAATCCTCTCACCGCTGCTGCACCTCTGGCCTGTACCCCAATTCTGTATGGACAAATCTTTTTTTAAAAAAAAAATACCCCAAGGAATTAAAGAACTACTCCAGAGGGGAAAAAAGCTTAAAAAGTAGAGACATATTGTTTGATACCCTTAATGTGAAATTCTAGAAAACAAACACTAATTTACACTATTAGAAGATCAATGGCTTAAGCCTGGAGGCATGGAGTATAAAAGCCTCAGGAAAGGCTGGAGAACATTCACTATCTTGTCTCTTGGGTGGCTTCACAACTGTCTAAACACCAACTGTACACCTTTATTTTTAAAAGATTTATTTATTTATGCATACAGAACTGGAGTACAGGCCAGAGGTGCAGGGGCAGTGAGAGGATTCACTGGAGACAAAGTGGGGAGCAGGACAGGCAGGTAGTTGAAGTACACTGCTGAGGGGAGCAGTAGGCGAGTCAGGAGACGTCTGCCATGTGGATCACCTCCCTACGGGGGATCAAACGCTCACTGAAGCAGCTGCTGCTAGCTTGCAGTGCTGTGTCCCAACCCACTGCAGCACCAGGGAGGGCCAAATGGTACAATTCAAATGATGCCCATTATTATGTAAAATTGTACTCCAATTAACAAAAAATACTTCTCCTAAAGCAAAAACAAACAAAAGAACAACAACAAAAAATTAAGTTAGGCCTCAACTTCTTGGACTTTTAAGAGTATTATTTCTATTTTGGGCATGTCTTTCAGGTGAAGAGGGTAGAAGAATGAAGACATCCAATCTACTGTATAAATGAATGTGAGGACGAAAGCACTGTGGGACTCATTGAACATTTTAATGACAATTGTGGCAAGGCAGTTCAGTGCACACTAAAATGTAAGGTACATGAAGCCTCAGTGCTGAACACCCCACAGTGGTGACAAAGCTCCTGTTCTTGCAAACCTGAAGATACCTCATGCCCCTCTTTCTTTGCCATTTAGTGAAAACATTTCTCTAGCTGTTTTTCAAACTACAGGCATGTAGATTCTGCTTTAAAAAGGGTGATGATGCAAAAGCAAGATTTAACCTTAGGGACCTACTTTCTCACCTGAGAAGTGGGCATAGCACTGAGTCCTATGGCAAGTTATGGGGCTTCAGGGACTTCAGAAAAGTAAAGGTGGCTCCAGAGATAAGGGTAACAAATTGCAGCTGATACTAATTAAACACCTCAGGACTGAGGGCAACAGGTCCTTTCACAAAGACAACACAGAAAAAGGAATCTAAAATAAGGGCCGGGACACAGAGATTTAGTTCTGGAACACAGAAACATTAAGACAGTGAGACTGAGAACTAGCCAATCACAAAGAGACTTTGTGATTAGAATAATTAGGGAAAGAAGGCCCATATTCCCTGAGGCAAGACTCCACTTGGGCAACCTTGCCCCTTCCTGGCCTGGTTCCATCAGCCTGGAAGTCCCACTTCATTTCTATTCCCTCTCTCCTTAATAAGGGTTTTCTTTCTCTAAACCAATTTGCCTCCTCTCATTTGCTTGCCTGAGAGTCAACAAAGTTCCTGCTCCGTCATGAGACACCAACCTGTGGTGGCCTAGTGACCAGGACTCAGCACTACTGCTGCAGCCAGGATCTGGTCCTGGCTAGGAGACTAGACCTGAACACTGACATTTTGGTATCATCAGGTAACTACCACGCGAATGAAGTGGACATGTGACTTGGTATTAGTTATAGCAGTTAAGTTTAAAATAGGTGTTCAATAAATATTTGTTCAAGAAGAGTGACTATGATGGGGGGTTTATAAGCAAGTTTGTGTGACTATGTGTATACTGGGATGAATGAATGACTTGGTGGTACTTAGAAATACTGTATAGAAATCATCTCCTATTGAGAAGAATCACTTAACAATGCATATACCATGTTCTATTTCATACAAATTTGGATTCACTTAAGGGCACTCATTTAACAAAAAATTGGAGATGATGTGTTACATAGCTAGTCATCCTCTCCCCCAAACCATGATCATATTAACAATCGTGTCACCTCGTGTAAGAATACTACCTTGCAGTTTTTATTACATTTTGTGTAAGGTAAACATGTGCTGAAGGAGAACACTTTATAAATAATTTCTTGATTTAAATCACCGTTTTTATGAACAAGTTTAGAATAACAATCTGAATTTTATTACAAACAAAAATAAATCTAAAACGCTTCCTTCAGTTATACAGTATGCGTAAGGATTTCTGCATTATATCATTTTACATAAAATGTTCTGAATGACAGAGTAGAACTTCCTACCATTTGAAAGAGAGGAGCTGACTCTGAAAACCACATACACTTAACAGAGAAAGTTTCACAGGGAAGGCCCTGTGATCTCTGGCTATAGGCAGTCGGAAAAGTAGGAGCATAAGAGAAACTTATGAAGAAAAAGACATTCAATACTTTATAATACTTCAGCAAAAATAGTCAAACATTTGTAAACAGTTTTTAAACAAATTTCTTCAATATACTGTGTTGCTATCAGGTTAATATTCTTATTTTTATTTGAGTCAAAAAAGCTATTTTTACTACTGAGGGTATTTTCCCCTAGATTAGATAAAAGCTTTGTTTTCTTTCCCTGGAGGCAAGAATAAAATGCAATTAGGGTTTTTCAGGGATGTATGTGAATTTCTAAGATAGGGGCTTTTTACCAACTTGCTTGTGTGTTTGCTATTTCCACTCAACAAGAGAGGGTTAGAATAAACAGCAAAAACAAAATTAATACAAAGCTATGGCTCCATGATAACATCTCTTTAAAGACTGGTGAGAACACTGAAGACTCTGGCTGTGAATTTTGCTGATCCTTGCTATCTTAGTCTATCATCAAGGATAAACAGGATTTTAAAAGTAAAAGCTTGGCCACACAACTGTTTAAATACTAAGTAAGGCTGAACTGTACTCAATATTCAGGAAAATAGTACTGAAAATCTGAAGGAACTTAGTGTAAACAAACAAGCAACTGGTCAACAGCCTTTTCTTTCCATCTGGTACCATGAGACTCTCCTCTTCCATTTAACTTTTCAGGTATTTTTATGACACGATTGCATGTAATAAAAACAATACTTTCTCTAAAGTATATAATGATATAGCAAAAACATATAATGACTAGAAATAAAATCTAAAACCTATCATGCTAAATCCTAATGGGAAAGTCAAGCTGTAGTCTCCACGTTTGGCTGTCTCACGCTCTGATATAACTAGGGAAGTATCTGAACACTGACTAGATCCTGTTAGATGGAGTGCCAGATGGATTGCCAAGCAAGGCTATGAGTGAGTTATATGCTTTGTTAATCTGCAGATACTTTCTGTGCCAACTTTATTTAACTATTAATACATTGAGCCAAACCTCATTTATAGCTATGAAATTAATGTTTGGGAATGATAATTCTCATGAAGTTATAGCGGTATTTTTAATAAAAGATTTAAGAAGCTAAAAATGACACAGTTTAGTACAAACTGTTCTTTACTTTTATTGCTTGTATACACAGGAATACAATATAAACTCAGTGGGAGGAGGAAAAACTAATGAAAGAAAATTACCTGCTTTAGCATTGTTAAGAACAGTTTTGATAACCTCTTAGATCAACTAATCTGAAATAAAGCAAAACTACAACATAACTATGATATAATTCTAATAATCATAGTGATTATGCTTTCATTTTTAATTTTCTCTTCATAAAACATTGCTATAAAAATGAGGTTGATGACATCTTTATTTAAAAGATGCCTTGTACTGGTATCAAAGTTGATTTAATACCAACTGAAAAAATAGAGCTTATATATTGTCTATTACTTCAATGAAATTTTATTTTATTTTCAAAGATGGTAGCAAAGTTACTGTTAACAATATAAATTTTCTCTTTGTAGTGTTGAAATTCCCTCAAAGTGTTGAAAGGCAGAAGGCATTGTAGGGCTTGCAAAGAAAATCAATTATTCTAATATTGATAAATAGGGTACTTATTAAATTTATATTTACTTCTTTAATTTCCTTACTAACTTTCCCTAATATGCTGGGGTTTTTTAATAGATTTTGTATTGTAAAAAGATCTCTAAGCCTTTTAGCTGGGATAATTATTTCTATATTCTGTTGTTTCTGTTCAGTTTTTCAAATACAGAATAAAACAATCCAATAATCACTGCAGGAAGGAATGATCATTTAAACTGGATCAAGTTCATTTACCTTTTAATTTCATTTAAGAGATATTAATATTAGAGTCATAAAAGTTTTACAGTTTCAACACACACACAGTCACAAAATTAAAAATCTTCATACCTTTAAAGAAAAGTTTCATTTTGTTCAATGTATCACAGTCAAATTTTAATCAATGAAATACGCTTTTGTTAAATACAGCAGCCACCACCACTTACCTTTAAATAGTTTATGGATGGAACTAAATTCAGTACTAATCCAAGGATGCTGGCCTCAGAGCCCTCACTGTGAGCTATTCCTACAAGTTCTGCATTTGTATAATGTACCATCTATTATTCTTGATTTATATACCCTGTCTTTACTTGGTATATACCAACTTTTGGGGAAAAAAATTAGGTTTTTTTGAGATGAGATACAAGAACAAAATCATACTTGAGGTTCTACCTCAAATATAGGCAATGTTTGCACATAGCAGCGAGTCTGACACCCCTGTTCTGGTTAGGCTAGCCTTCACACGATGGGCATGCACATACAGCCATAGTTCACTGCATCTGATTTGAAGTTGAAAACTGCTGCTTACTCATGTCACAGATGCTCCCGTGTTATACAAGGAGATGGTTGAACAGCATATCCATGATGAGGAAAGGAAAGTAAGTGATGAAACAAATGCAGCAAATATAGGCAGTTGGCATTCAGAACACGCCAAAAAGCTAACACGCAAGAATTGTCACCATAAGGGTTTTTCTTCCTTAAAAAAAGTCTTTCTTTGCATATTATAAAATTTTTCAGTCCCAGAGAATCAAGAAGTGCCTTGTCGTTTTTGCTGCTGACTTCTGATGACCTCTAGTTGTTTTTTGCATTGCTGGTAGTAAGTAGAAAGGCTTTTGTTTTCATCTAAAAGCTTTTTATGTTCCTGTACCAGACGAGATGTATTTTGCTGGTCCTTTTCATCCTGGTCCAGTTCTGCAACAAGTTCTTGTCTAAAAACAAGCACCACATAATAAAATGTTACACAGGATAGAAGCATTCATAACTCAGTAGCTGATGATGAAAAAATTAGAACTTTATACTGGTTTGCCATTAAATATTGTACATATGTTACCAAAACATAATTATGGATGAAACAGACATTAACATCCATTTCTGTTATAACCATAGAAATAGCATAATTCTTTTAATAAGTAACTGCACTAGTAAAAAATAGATAAAATGACATAAAAAACTTTCAGAAAATTTTATTTAGTATCTCTTCTGTGTAGGAAGGAAGAGAAAAGGTTGGGAAAGGAAAACTGTCCATAGGAAAATAAGGTTTTATCATTCATATTCTTTTATATTCATGTATGCATAATTCATACTCTTAAGTCACAATCCTATTTACAGTGCCAAATTGTAGCTAAAAGAACACTGCAAGCTAATGCTACCTTAAATCTATTGTAAGACAGTGAGAGCAATACTAACTTTTCTTTAAGTCCCTTTTATTTGAGGGACAGTCAATATAAGTTCTTAAAGTGAGGCTACTAGATAACTGAATCATAGAAAAAGCCCTCGAAATAATTTCCCAGTATTATTTCTCATTTAAAGTATTAAAATTAAATGTCAGTTTTTTACTTCTTCCCAAAATTCACTGTGCTTTTTCCAGCACAGAACTTCTTTTTCAAATGACTGAAGTAGGAAGAAATAGAGTTAAGTATGTGAAATAAGAGTTTAAAGAAATATGCAAGATCCATAATTAGTTCTAAGACATGCAGACTTACTTAGCTTCCTATCTAAAATACCAGGATGAGTTCACTTAAATCACTTTATCAGTAAACTGAGATAAAACTTTTGAAGTACACACAGAAAATTTTGCATAAATTACTTCGAAAACAATAATTTTCATTTATTTAGATTAAAATGAAGAAAGGGAATCATATTACCAGGCATATATGTAGCGGCTGTATTTTGTCCTACAACACTTCATTTTAGTTACCACTATAGATCAGCCTCACAGGTATAGAATTTCATGAGGGCCATGCTTAAGAAAATGGAAGTTTTTTTTTTTGGTAAAGAATCACAAATAAAGCAGTATGGAAACTGGACCATATTATTTATAAAGGGGAAGAAGGAAGGCAATCTCTGAAAGTCTCAGAAAAACACATATGAGACTAAAATTTTCCAGACAAATACTCATAGTTAGGAAAAGAGTTTTTAACAAGTAATTCTAACTTTCTAAATCTATATCTGGAAGGATGGATTTAGAAAAATATTTCTAAGATAAAGCACAACTGAATATTAGTAAATCAAATTATTTTACATACATCTCAGGCAACAATAAATCTTTATAAGAATAAATCTAAATAGCTTTTAACTTTAAAATTATGAGAACATAAGACATGTTTATACCAACTTAATTACCTTAGCATTTAACACGATACAATCAAGAGCCGAGTTTTATATGAAGTTTTAAGCCAATGGGTGCTTAAAACATAAACAGGAACAAAATAAATCTTCAAGTTAAGCAAGATGGTTACTGGTTAATTTTAAAAACTACAATGTTTTCATGCCATCAAACTACATGTTTTAAACTCAGGACACTAGGGTATTTTCATTTTTAGTCATAAAAGATAACTTACTTTCTCTGTAATAGCAATGCAATTTCTGTTTGAACTTTCATATATTCTTGTGCCATTTTACAATGCTGTTCAAATACTGCCATAGATTCTTTGGAGTTTGGGCATGGTGCAAGAGGCTGAAAATATATCAGGAATGTTAAAACATAAAGTCAAATCTCAATATCTAGCTAAGATGAGTTACAACAGAGTGTAATATATTTTTATAGCACGAAAGCAAATGATCTTTTATAAATAAGTGTTAAATCACGCCCTAGAAAAATCTCAACGTCCTTTTGTTAGTTAACTTAGAACTTAAAAGTACATGTGCTGCTTTAATACTAGTTACAGAGTACCATGAGCAGAGTACACTGCCCTGAAATTTTACATTCTAGGTTGCCAAATTATATTAAACCAACAGCTGTTTATAACAGTTCTCATACTCATGAGAGTCTGAAGTGGACTACTTACACTTTCCATCATATGAACATGGCAATGTATCAAAAAAATCTATTCAAGCAGCAACAAACTTTAAGAGTTTTACATTTTACTATACTAAAATTAAACAACAACACTGCTATTCTTGGAGCCTTGAACAAATATATGGGAGTGTTTTAAGATGACTGGTGGAATAAAACTACATGATTTTGATAATTTAAAATTTGATTAACTTAACTGCTTAACTGAAAGAATCATTTATTTTAACTTGATTTTTAAAGCATTAAGGTGAATTAAAAGCATAAACAAGTGAATATACAATAACAGACAGGAAAACAATCATCAGCTTTAATGGTAAACTCTGAAAAAGAAAAAGTACACAATCACTGAGAAAAGTACTCTTTTACCTGTAGCTGGTGATCCAGTGTAAGATAAGCCATAGGGATGGAGTTATCTGATCCATTGGTATCTGGAATTAAAGCATGTATGTAGTATTTATTTTTGTCATAAATAATCATAAACAAAAAAGGAAGGAAGCATGAATGAAATATTGTTTTTATTCCTGAAGCAAATAACAAAAAAAATAAAAATAGTGTTACTGGTAATGAAGAGCCTATTCTTGAATTCTAAAGGTCAACAGGGGACATTCTCATACTTACAGTTTAAGTTCACTATAAATTGAACAGAATACAACAGATTAAGGCTGGTAAGGCCTTATTTAACTATAAATACAAAGTGAAATGGCACCTTCATATTTTAAGTTCAATCCAAACGGGACCCAATTAATCAAACTCCACAATTTCCTCTTTTCAATCATGGGAAAGTTTGCTGTAAGGTCCTGTCAACTCTGGCAACATGAGTATCCCTTACCAGGAAAAGAAGGAAAGCAAGAAACATGCTGGCAGATCATTTTCAAGTTACACTGATTCTAATGAGACCCCTCTCCCCACCCCACTCCTCCCAGTAAGAATCACTGCAGGAAAAAAAAGGGGCTATTGATAAGAGTAAATTACAAATATGAAAAGTATGAAAACTGTGGCTCAATGTTAAACCAAAAACAGTTCAAAGGGTTAATTAACAACCATTGTAATAATATATTCATTTTTACCAAACTTCTAGAATTTTGTTTGTATTTCAAGAGGTAAAACTGCTGTAACAACCTGCACAAAGAACATGAGATGAGCTCTTTCCAACAGGAACCTATGTATAATTGTTCCAAGAGTAAGCAGGATGGACTATTAATTACTAGGTACTTTTTTATTTCAAAATAGCTGTCTTAGCAGAGACTAAAATGAGTTAATAATAAATGAGTGAACTAACATTTTTTCTGAAGGAACTCTTCGAAAGACTAGTATAAATAAGGTCAGCATGACAGCAAGGCACTGAATCTAATCCAATAAAATCTCAGTTTGATGGTTCAGTAACCTCTAATTTGCTGCTGATTGACATGTTTTCTTTATTAAGCCACTGAGAATGCACTTGCAAGTAATTCCAAAAGCTAAGGTAAATTAGACCAATTGAAATAATGCAAATAAGGAACATATTCATATAGTAAGCACTCGTATGGTTATTATTACACAGTAATAACAACATGCTGTTGTTATTATTGGTATTAAATGGAGTTAGGGAAGATAGGCAATTTAAAATAGTCTAGTATATTTTAGATTGAAAAAATAATGTCTGCTAAATATTGGTGTGCAATAAAGAAAAAAATAACAAAAGAGTACTGTCTAGCAGTGCCTTTCCTCGTTTACCCTCAAATCTTATGCTAACATGAATCTATTTCTGAAATGGCTAAACAAGCAATACACTTAATTTGTTATTTCTCCAACCAATCACTTCTCTACTTTCAAAAGTAGTTCCAAACTATGCTCCCACATAACACTGCTTTCTACCAAACCAACACTGTTTAAACATGATTTCCCTGACTGCACTAAAAAATTATTCCCTCGATTTAGCATTTCCACTCATACCTATTCACTCTTTCTTAAATAGCAGATACTTGATATAGCTGATTAAAGTAGGATAATGTGTGGTTGAGAATATCGCAATGTTTCACTTACTCTGGGAGTGGAAAGAAAAGCTCAAGGATCACACTATTCAAACTATTAAAATCCTCCACTGGTGGGGAAATTAAGGTTCTTTATTGAATTTCACCTTTTCTTTAAAGGTAAGATGTGAGAGTTTACCTTCTAACTTAAATGTTAGCTGAAATTTAACTTTAAATGTCTAACAGCAATGACCAGTCACAGACAGCAAGATTATGCCATGAAAGTTTGCTTTCTAAATGCTAATTGCTGGTTAAATTGAACATGTTCTCCTGAATGCTGAGATTCACTGGTTTGATTAAATTAAGTGAAAACTCTTTTCTTGGCCTTCAAACACAATCCTGTAACTATCGCATAATCCTTAAGTATAATGTTAACTTTCTGTGGAATGCTATCTTCTCTTTACTGCTTTGTGACTGAAGAACAAGTGCACTATTTTACAAAAAGTCATAGGCTATGCCAAGTCCAATCTAATTGACTTCTCTGTTCACTATTAAACACTAAAGCTTGTATTATAAATTTTATTATATTGCATGATGAGTATATTTTTAGTGTGTTGGATCAGCATTACAACAAAATCAGATTGAAAGCGGTGGGCCATGTCTCATGTTTACTTTTACTTTTGCAAAGTACTAAGCAAAGTAGAAAACCCAATGAATTCTCCTCCTTTTCTGCTCCCTCTATTGGGTCTAAATATCTCTCTCACTATTTGCTTTGGAAGGTAAGTCTGTCTTTAATCCTACTACATTATAAAGAGAAATCTAAGAGTACTCATTATATACTATGATTATAAAATCATATATGCTTTACTATTCTAAAGACAAGACATAGAAACCTCCCTGCTTTTAAATAAAAAATATCTAGTTAGACTGTTCATATATACATATATAAAATAAATTAAAAATACATATTTAATAAAAAATACACAAAAATATAAAAATAGCTTATTTTTACATCATTTTGTGCATTTTTTCATCTCAGTTGCAATCCCCTTGGGCTTCCCATCACCAAATTACCCATGTGCCATCATCACAGTCCAGTGCATTTCCCTCCCACTTCTGTTTTTGATCCCATTCCACCCCTATAAAATGTCTCTGGTATATAGTTGTTCATGCGCAGGGGCCATGCTAATCTTCTCTGTATCGTTCCAATTTTAGTACATGTGCTGCCGAAGCAAGCAATAGTTAAGACTGTTTTAACTTATGTATGCACTTCTAATTTTCTTCTGGGTCAATGGGCCTTCAACGAAAAAGTCTTCACTTTATTACTTCCATTAATTTATTCTATTAGTGTATCAATACTTTGCTTAGAAATAGTGCAAAGCTGAACGTCATTAATTATAATCTTCACCAGAGACGCTATTCTAAAATTGTATTAAAAATTACTTAAAAATTGATAACCATATATATTTGAAGGCAAAGACAAACTCAGATGGATATTGCAACTGAGTCTTACTTCTAGTTATTGGTACTTGTTATTTTAGGTTCCAGAAAAGAAAAAAAAAGACAGGATTTGAAAGGGTGGGAGAACAAATTAAGGAGAATCACAATAGTAAAATGAGAGTACTTCATAGAGAATTTTGATTTTAGCCTTATGAATTCATAATCTGCCATGTTACTGACATGTTAAGTTTAGTCTATAGAGGCTGTGGTCAAACAGTTGTAATTTGTCAAGTACTAAGTTGAATACCACAGAGGTATGCAAGAGCTATAATCGGGGAGTACTCCTTCACTGATGAGTTTATAAACTAGAAGCAGCTGGTGTCACCCGAACATCAATGATCAAATCTGTCAAGAGCATTTCCATGTCTACCTCTGATGAGAGGCACTGTGATGGTCAGAACTGCATAAATATTGAGCAGTGCTCAATGTTCTGGACAATCTGAAGCTAGGCTGTGGGAGGGGTGGAACTTAGAGGAGTTTTTGCCACCACTAAATTTAAACTTACTAAAGCTAGAGAGCACACCCTTGGCTAAACATAGTGCAATCTTACATCACATAGAAGAAAACTACCCAGTTAATTTTTAAAATTAATTATGAAATTGACTAAGCCATGTTAATACCTATAAATACTTATAAGAAAGCTGAGTATTAAATTTCCATTTAATTGCACTATTAATACCACAGTTAATCTTATATAAAATCCCAAATGGTTTATTTTCCAGTCTGAGATATCATCTTTCCTTCTCTGACATAATAACATATAAATAATTTTTACAGAAGTATACTACTGACTATTAAAGTATTCTTTTAATGCTAAGGAAAAGTTAATTTCACTATGGCACATAACTGACTGCTCACCTGTTATGAAACTATGCAACCATTAACTTCAGATAGATTTTTAATATTTATATTTTAAAACCCGGCTTTTAAGTTGGACAGTTTAATAAGTCTAAACAGGCTTGGAAGGGCTATTTAACAGAATATTTGTGTAACTAAACAAAATCTACCAGCTGGCTAAACATCATTCAAAAGGTCAATAGTTAGAAATTTTTCTCTCATATAGCTTATGTTTTTAAAATAAATGATTGAGATGATTTTTCAAACCATTTTGTTGGCTATAGTCATTTAAAAGATAATGATTTTACCATAATCATCCCAAAGGATGGATCATAATAGGAAAACAATGGAATGAAGTCTCAAGAATACAGTATCTTCCTATATGGAAAATCTCCAAAACAGACCATCTAAACTACATGTTTAATATCTGAAGCGGAAAATCAGAGGGCAATGAGGTTCCCCCCCACTACTCAAAAAGACGTTTTCCATTTGTTGCTAAATTTAAGTTACTATGAGAATCTAAACTACTGTGGCAAACCATTTTTATAAAGATTAATAATAAAATTAGATGAGCATAATAAGCATGATGCCTTCAACTTCATAATTATAATCATAAAGGTAACCTGTGGAATCATCAGGGGTCCATGGATGACTTCGAGCTGGTTTTTCTGAAGTTGGTCCTGAGGTAGTGATCATTCTGATACTAGGACTGGAGGACCTACTGCTCACCTGTAGGAAAAGTAAAAGAAAGAACAAATTGTGATTTTTTTTT
>NW_004567102.1:38855191-38899481 GCF_000260355.1 Condylura cristata
CCCCCCCCCGTTTTTGATCCCATTCCCCACTCCACCCCCACAACATGTCTCTGGTATATGGTTGTTAAATTGTGATTTTGATTTTAAAAAGAACCAGGAACTTCCATCATAAGGCAAAAGACAGACTTCTATCTCTATAAAAATTCTATCTTCTGGGCCCTCCCTGGTGGCGCAGCGGGTTAAAGCACAGCACTGAGAAGCTAAAGCCATTTCAGCATTAGTTCCATCCCTGCCTGCCCCAGAGGTGATCCACATGGCGTGACAGAGGTCTCCTGGCCCGCCCACTGCTCCCCTCAGCAGTGTACTTCGTCAATCTGCCTGTTCTGCTCCCCATTCTGTCTATGGTGAAGCCTCTCGCCGCCCCTGAGCCTCTGGCCTGTTCCCCAGTTCTGTATGCACAAATAAATAATCTTAAAAAAAAAAAACAAAAACCTATCTTCTATAAAGCTCCCAAAACACACTTGCAAAAAGAAAAAAAATCTAAGAATATTAGATTTTATATATTTTAAAGTTTATATGCACTCATCTGATATCTCTTAAAAGTGAAGTGCCTGCAAAGAAGAATCTGCTCTGAGATCAGAAGTAAAACAGAAACAGGAATTGAGCATATGTTTTAAGTTACTAGTACTGGGAATTTTAATTAAGCACTAATAGTCTAGGACTTTTGTTTTAACTGCCTGCTCTACTCAGAGGAACAGGTATATAATATCTTAACCCTTTGTAGGATGTAGAAATCCCTTGCTTAAAGCAAATACTCAAGAAAGGCTTCAACCATAGAGAAAGAGTGAACCAGGAAAAAAATGTCTGTCCTGCAAATGCAGAGAGAGGGCCTCCCTGGCGGCCTGTGGGTTAAGTCTCAGCACTAACACCATTATTGCATGATTTCAATCCCAGGCCAGAGAGCTACCTACATATGGTGTGACAGACCTCTCTTGTCTTGCTCACTGCTTAGCAGTGTATTTTAGTAAACCCACTAGTTCTTCTACGCACTCTGTCTCTGGTGAATCCTCTCAACCCCTGTACCTATGGCTGACACCCCAGTTCTGTGCAAAAATAAATCAATCCAAATAGAATAAAAAATAAACAAAGGTAGTGAAAAAAAAAAAACAACTATCAGCCAACTTAACTTATGAAAAAAGATGCAAGTTAAAGTCCTAAAAAGTGTATTAACAAATAGAATATGGTATTAGAAAATAGTTTAAAAAGTTAAGTCTATCCTACAAATGCAAAGGACACTTACTATTAGAAATTCTAGTAATCCAAATTCATCCCAATAGTTTATAAAAGTAAAATCTTGAAATGCATAAAAAGCATTCAACAAAATCCAATATTTACTTATGAAAATATATTTCTTCAACTTAAATTCTGTTTAAGATTAGAAGAGAATTTCTCAATCAGATAAAAGGTATCTATTTAGTCTAGAAATGGGATGTACACTACAACATGGCATTGTGGGCAGGTAAGAGGGTTAAAGGGAAACCACAGGTAATGAACATAAAAGAAGACTCACAGATATTGATAATGTTCATTTAAGTTTGATGGTGGATTTGTGAATGCTCATCTTAATGTCAGGTTTCATATTTACTAATCTTATTCAGCATTATTACTTCATATATTAAAAACTCTCAAAGGATATATAAGCTAAATGGATTTCTTAAAACATCTTTTTTTCTAAAAGTGTTACAGAATACCCAATAGGAGACAAAAAAAGATAGTTATATAAAGAAAAAATTCTGCTCCTAAAGAATCGTATGTCTAGTTTCAATATGTAAACATAGAAACACTGAAATTCAAAACTACATCAAGTAAAATGAGAGGCTATACAGTGCCAGAAAAGTACTCTTGATTAGAAATTATTAGATGTTGAGTTCTAATTATGATGTTTTTACTGTCTGATTTTATGTACCTTAAGAAGTATTTATTTTCTTTATATGGTGACGATTTGCTTTTAAGACTTGAAAACTAAAAGGACTGAAAATACTAAATATCAATTTCTAAGAGATAAAAATTATAAAACCTTGAAATGAAAATCTGATAGGCTATTCCTTTCACTCTGGGTACTTATTGAAATTGCTTCAGAAATTCCCAAAAGCTTTTCTCTATTATAAGCAATTTCTTCTGTCGTATCAGATTGGTCTTCCGAAACTTCAGTTCATTTATGCCACAATGATATAGGTGTCCCATGTATTTTGATGCTCATCTCACTTTGTTCTCTTCCTTGCTAATTTCTTTCCACCTGTTAGGGACCAGCTCAGGTTCCCTTCAATATCACGTGGTTATTTCCACGACATATTTGGTTCTTTATGCACAAAGCCAGATCCTGTGTTGAGGACAAGAAGGGCCTAGCAGTGTGCAGAACACAAAATGATCACTTGTCAGTTGTTACTGGATCAATTCTGAATTTCTCACCTTGACATTCATGACCCTCCATCATCAGGTTTACCTTACCTATCCAGATGGCCTTTCCTTTGACGATCGTTAATGCTTGTTTCCCTTCCTGCTTTAATCTTTACATCTTAGTCTCTCAAAGATAACATCAGGTTGTACAGAGAGCACGTAGGAAACTGACTATATAAAACTGTCATTTTTGTAGATCAGAAACTGTCAAATAGTAGCAGATTCATATAGTTTAGTTTAATGCTATGGGGACCTAGAGTCACATCTCAGTTCTGCTCTGCTATTTATAGCTATGTGAACTTGAATAAATAAATCGGCCACTCTGAGGCTTATGCCCCTCATTTATCAAGTGTGGATGTAAAGTAGTAGTAGTGAAGAAGTCAGGCTTGGGCACAATACAATGTGGGGTTGAGCCTTTTATTTAGTGCCATTTATTCAGTGAAGTTTTAGGTTTGTATTTAATCACTACATCTGGTAGTAAAATGAGCACAGTATTACCTGCTTCATCAGGTTGTAAAAGTCAAATGAAATAATGTACATGAAGTGGTATGATATACTAAAAATGTTCACTAAATGACAGATAATTATGTTGTTGTAAATATAAGTGGCAAATAGAGTAAACTTGTAGAATCCAAACCCCTGTTGTTAAAAATCATATTTCACTTTAATAAAACATATTCAGTGACTAAATCCTACCATAAAGATTATTTTTTCTCATTTGAATTTCAACTATATTATATTCTGTTTCTACATAAACTTTAAATTGAACCTGAAATGCTTTATATTATTCTCAAATTTTGTGATTCCTCAAAAGCAGTGTATCTCCTCACCCACTTTTATACTATACTCCACAGGACTTAGGAAATTGCTGAATCTACAACAACTACATAATAAATACTTGTTGAATTAAATCACAACACAAGCAGCTGGCACTCAGATAAAAGACTGGTGCCTATGTTACCACTTATATAAAAATATCAAAGAGAGCCAGTAATGAAATATACAACTCTCACCTTTTAGAATGCTGTTAGCATTGATAAAGCAAGTACAGATACTATGACATTATTCCCAAGTCCTTTAACCTTCCTTGATTGAAGTCTTTCTGACTTATGTGTACAATGATTTGACCAAAGCTGTAATTTCTACTGTCAATGAGGAATAATTTTTCTTTAAAGTGTTGATAAAGGAGAGCTTTAGTCAACTTAATTTTAATAATCTGACTTTAACATTTTAAAAGAAGAAAAATAAATGTATGTGATATGTGAATGACTATCAGTCAGAAGAAATTAGAGCACAAGTAAACAACAGCTTTATGGATATGGAACATAAGAAAAGATTTTGGGTATATTTCAAAAATATACCACTGAACATCTCTCATAGTAAAATAAGTTATTTAGACCTAGTAAGTATTATAGTATGGATTAAGTTTATTTTTTTCTAGTAGAATTCTTTCCTACTTATTACTTCTTTTCAGCTTCTACTTTCCAAGAAAATCTTAGAAAGTACCTAATGTCCATACTCACTTGTTCTACTGAAGGTTTTCAATTACTACAAAACCAGGAAATAAGGCTAAACAAAACTAGGTTTCTTTAAAGCTGTAAGAAAGGTTGAGTTACATTCATATCTGTAGGTCTTTATATTTTAAGGAATGGTTATTTCAGTGAATAATATACAAGGTTACATGTTTGTATTAAAAAAAATAAAGAAAAATTAAAAAATAAGTCACAACTGTATTTCTTTGAATACTTAAGACTACAAGGCATAAAGAGCTAGTAATATGTGACAATGAAAAAAATAAGCCAAACTTGTTTGTGGATTAAGTTTACATTGCCATATGCAACCTGCAATGCAAGTTTTATTTTCTAATAGCTATTCAAAAACAAAACAACAACAACAACACTGGTAAATCCCTGATGGTCATTCTAACTTTTAGATACAATTACCTTCCTTTTATTCTCATATACACTGTAATGTTTAAGAGATATAAAGAAACTTGACTTAGCACAAGAATGGATATAAAAGTGGTTACAAGAGCATAGAAATGCCACTTTGTAGTTTTAAGGCAGCAAAAGAACACTAAAGCAAATTTAAACCACACGGGTATAAGCTACCAGCAAGTATGAATCCAAACTGGACTCTGACTAGACCTTTATCTGTATATTTATTTATTTTATAGACCAAAATAAAGCTTTGCTTTATATGCTTCATCTGAAAGATTGGAAAAATATTTTTGTAAGTCAAGAACTTACAGCCAGTGCTGCCATTTAGACTGACATTTAAAAGCTATTTAAAACCTTCAGAAATCTTCTTACTTATACAAGGACAAAACACAGAGATTAAAGATTGACTTATATGATATTCTTGCTGAAATAACATTTGAGTAACAAATTTTAAAAAGAAATAGGTTGCAGTTGACAATTGTGGATTGTCTATATAAGTGTATGACAGATAACTGTCATCTTAATATGACAGTGTGTATTGAAAAACAGTCTTTCTAATTAAAAGGTATAAGTTCAGTCTAAATCTTGGCTTCACTTTAGTTCACTACAAGGAAAGTTTAGAATTTAGTATTCTTATATGGTCTTTTAAGTTCGCCAACAGAAAGGCTATAATGAATGAGGAATAATTTAAAATGGATATAAGCTTCTGACATAACTTTTTTTTAAAGATTTATTTATTTATTCATACAAAACTGGGGTACAGGCCAGAGATGCGGAGGGTGAGAGGACTCACCAGAGACAGAGTGGGGAGCAGAACAGGCAGATCAACAAAGTACACTGCTGAGGGGAGCAGTGGGCGGGTCAGGAGAGGTCTGCCTCGCCATGTGGAGCTCCTCTGGGGCAGGCGGGGATTGAACTCATGCGGCGGAAGCGGCTTAAGCTTCTTAGTGCAGTGCTTTAACCCGCTGCGCCACCAGGGAGGGCCCTGACTTATAACTTTTAAAAATTGTTTACACTAATGGAGATACAGACTGAGAATGGAAAGAAATAGCATAACTGATTATCTCGTAAGTAAATAATAACAATGGATGATATACTACATCTCAGTAACTGATAAATGACCTTTAAAGTCAAATACGTGATCCCTCACAGAAATTTTACTTATGATATACAAAGAATAAAGGATTTTAGTTTTTCCCAAGTGCTATTTTCACTTTATTTGTGGATAGTAATACACTAGTGTTAAAGCAAGGAATGGTAAGAGCTTTGCAAGTCACAATCTGGAGAGGTAGGCGCACAATAAACACGGATCAGCTACTGAGTACCTGGTACTTTTTCACATATTATAAGAACCATTAAGTGGTAAGTTATTGGTTCCCCTTTGCAGAAAAGGTTGCCAAAATACAGGGAAATCAAAGAACTTGTCCAAAATCAAATAAATGACTAATAAAAGATTTTAAAGTTCATATAGAAATATAAAATGTCTAGTTCTTTAAGTAATTGTAATTATATCATTTGTGATTTTCATTGCCTACAGTCTCCTCTGGGAGAAATCTTGAAAACACCTATATCGGATACAATTCAAGAAGGGGTAATGTTGGCATATACGATAATATGTAATTTAGTGAAACATGGAAAGGCTTACCACCTTTGCGAAAAAATAAATTTGTGTAGTCATCAGTAGAAAATTATGAAGATTGGATATTTTACTTAATTATATGACACAGCGATAACTTCACCATTAAAAACTAAAGAATGATGATGATATAAGCTATCAGGAGCCAAAATACTTAAAATTGAATACATTTAGGGTTGCTTTATAAAGCATTACATCCAATATTATATAAGATAGAAATAGTTTGTGCTTTGGAAAGAGATCTGGATGCAAAGTGTGGTTATAATAATTAATGGCAACATGAGGAAAGTAAGAGACTTAGGTGAGTTTCTCAATCCCTCAGTTCACCCAACTGTAAAATGAGAATAAAAAAGTACCTAACTTATAGTGTTATTAAATTATATTAAGTAATAATATTAAAGGCTTGTCTGTCACAATAAAGTAGGTACACAATAAATAAATGGCAACTGTTAGTGCTATGGTTCTCGTTATTGATAGGGACTGAAGTCTGAGCTGCCCAAATAAGTCCCTTGGGAACAACTGGGTCATCCTGGTATTGTCTATACTCCCCCAAGTTAAAGACTACCAGGAACATAGTGATGGTGGAATGAGCTAGATTAATTATTTGTTGTATTGAAGCAGAATGCTCACCCAGGGGGAGTTTAGGGTGTGTCTATAAGAGGGGTTCAGAAAGAGACTAGAATTTTGTTGTCTACTGGCATTCTGAGGAACTGTTATATCTAGTGTCTAACAACATTGTTCAGTGTCAGCAGGAACTGTGATTTTATTTTCAAAATATTTAGTAGGTCAGACCCCTTTTAAGATCCATTAATAAGCTTCTTGAGGCCCTCCCTGGTGGCGCAGCGGGTTAAAGCGCACCACTAAGAAGCTAAAGCCACTTCAGCATGAGTTCCATCCTGCCTGCCCCGGAGGTGACCCACATGGCGCGGCTGACTTCTTCTGACCCGCCCACTGCTCTCCTCAGCAGTGTACTTTGTTGATCTGCCTGATCTGCTCCCCACTCTGCCTCTAATGAATCCTCTCACCACCGCCCCTGCACCTCTGGTTTGTACTCCAGTTCTGTATGCACAAATAAATAAATCTTAAAAAAGCTTCTTTAATGAATTTAAAATCTGAACTTAAAAAGTGTGTTAATGTCATAAAAGTGTGATTTTTTACAAACATACTTACATACACAATTGTTAGCTAAGACACTTTCTGCATTCACTATTCCTCTCAATAGAAATGACAGCACCAAACACCAATCAATCATTTAACTTTAGTTTACTTACAGGAAGTTTAAGTGATTTTATTAAGATCAATGTCAAATCAAAAGCCAAAATGCAACTTCAGGTCAGTTCACTATCCCAATGAAATGTAATGTTAAATCTGATTAGTAAGTTTCTCTCTTCCTCTAATGACTATATTGGGTGAGCAAATTTGTTTCTGATCTTTACCAACTTCTGTGGAGAAACAAAATATTCAAGGGTATCTTTAATGATTGCTTAGTCAGATTTTAAAAAGAAATAGATCCTCAATTTTGAAATTCCATGTTGTGAACATTTTTCTTCTTCAAATAATGAATGCTATTTTCATGAATAACTAGAAATATTTAATAGTATTTCACCATAAAATTTTCAGGGAAGGTATTTTCATAGTACATAAGAATTACAGTTTGCCATTCTCACCCCAAACTATGTTAAGCTTATAACAGTTAAGAAACTGAAAGGTGGCTCAGTATTTAAAAAACTGGCTATTATATGGCTATCCATCACCTTTGTAGAGCAGGTTTTACTGCTATCACAAACACTTCCTTACTCCATTTTTTTTTTTTAGTCCATGAAAATCAATACAAAGGACTTTCCCACAACCATATTAATCCTCAGTTTCAGCATTTTACTATCTGAAGGTACTGTAAACGAAAGGGTAACAACTATACTCTCAAGTGACACAAGAACTTTTGTGAGGAAATAAACAAGGCTTGGTATGGTGAGGTCAGTCCTGAGTTATAACAATGCCTTTATTCTAGAGTACTCTCACTAGCAGATGCTCCTGAACTGTCTTAGAGCAAGCTTCTCATTCCTAGGAAAAGGCAGAACAGTTGGCTAGAATTTCTCATAACTGGAAGGCTAAGCTCATCAAGCCTCTAAGGAATCAAAGCAAATACCAGACATCAAACCATGTTATTAAATGTCCTGATTAAAATTTTAAATATGTGACGGAGAGAAGACAGAAAACATCATTCAAAAGTTCTGGGGTATCACAAAAGTAGAAATATTGAAAAACTGCTATGTAATGAGAGAAAGATTTAGGGTCACTTAAATATAAAATATATGATATTATGTGTACATTTCATGAGTATTTGTGTGTATGAGTGTATCTCAATATATGTATATATATTATAGGAAATAAAAATATTTCAGGATATGCATGAAGATCAAGTGTATTTATTAGTTTTGAAGTGGTTTTTAGGTAAGTTAGTTAAATTGATAGCTTATAAGGGACTTTCAAATTTTATTAGTGACCACAAAGAATCTCCTAAACTTAAAGCATGTTATAAAAATGAAATAATAAAATATTTCATAAAATACAAATAGATTTCACCTAAATTAAATCACATTTTTATAAAATGTATTCCTTTAGTTTTATATGAATATGGACCATGATAGGGATTTTTATTTTAGATGCATGCTGTTCATGTAAATTCAGGACACTGAAAACAAATCAACAGAACACCTCATAATTAGCTCTCATTCATTTTAAGAAATGATACCAATCATACGTGTTGTTTATTAAACTGAGTAATAGAAAAAAAATAATGACTAGAGTACCTTTATATACTTGATTGGTTAAAACTCTGTTCTTATAAGTAAAACTTATAGGTATTTGGATTAACTACAAAGAAGCAGTGATAAAGAGAGATATGGGAGTTATCAAGAATATCCAGAAATATAAAGATGAAGAATGAAAGCCTTAACAAACTGGGATAGAAGACTTTCTAGAGCTTATGCAACTGCATAGTAAACATTACCTTAAGGCTATTTTTCAAAAGTGTAACTCCAGTGGATATGACAAATTAAAAAGATGGTAAGACTCCTTTAGATATACCACTGCCTTATGTGATCTCAGTAGTAACATCTTAGTGGGGAAATACTTATTCCCCTCACTAGTAAAATGGAAACAATACTAATGAGCCACTTTAGAGAATAATGGTAATGCTAAATTGTTAAGTCACAAAATTGAATTCTTCCTGTAATAAAAATCATATAACATGTATGGAAAACTTAAATTAAGAAAGCTACTTTCATAAATAATTCTTTAAGCTAATAATGACATCTATGCTTTTTTGAAGTATTTAACTTCACATATCAATAAGCTTTGCCATCACAATTTTAGATCAATTTATAATTTGCAGAGTATATATATTATAGTTAATTCCTGACCTCTGCTCATTAATATTCTTCACAGACAGAGAACTCAAATGTTAAGTCTTACCTGGCCAGGTTCTGTTCCAGTAACAGTCAAGTCTTGGATGGATCTACGTCTTGGCTGTCCGTTGCCTTTAAAAAAATAAAAAAGTAAAATACTGAAATCTATTCAAATAGATAATAAAGATGTAACTGCTACAGTAGGAAGTTGGGATTTGTTGCTCCTTGGATCTACACAAAATAATAATAAGTGAGTTATTACTTAGAGAGAGAGAGAAAGAGAGACAGACAGAGATAAGGAAAGGAAGAGAAATAGCTGTAGTGTTTTAACTCCAAAGTTGCTGGCCTACAACAAAATATGTACTAATACAATAACCACTCCTACCACACAAATAGCTGCTGTACTCTCTTCCACCATCTTCTGTCATGTATTTAAATAGATGAATGCTTGGGGGCTGGGGCTGATGACGGCATCTATTTCAAGGGCCTTACGTTACAGTTTCTACAGCAAGATAGCTAGCAGGTTATGAGACATGACTGGCTTTTACCAACAGCAGTACCTTGCTCTTTTTAGTGTCTAAAAGGATGCTTAAGCTCAAAATTTAATAAACGAAGTCACATTATTTTAGTCTCAGTCTATTAATTTATTATTTGTGAACTCCTTAATTTCCTATCAGACATGAATGTTTCTCATTCTGGTACCAAGTCCATATAAGCTTTCTGAAATGGACTATAAAGTTAACACTGCTTTAGAAATTTCTGTTAATAATAATTTAATTAAAAACATTTATGAAAGAATTCTATAAATGTAAGTTCAGCAAAAGATAATGAATTAAGCAATAGTGTCACTCAGCACCTTTATTTGGGAATAAGGCTATTCATACACTATCTTCTAAGACAAGAGATCAGCTGTCTAAAAGGAAACACCAAAATACTATGAGCAACAGCTGACACAATACTCAAAATTCTTTTGACTTTGAAAGCTGTATTATGTAATTTCTCAATTAGTGGGCAGCACTCAGAAAATGCTCTCTTAATAACTATCAACCAATCAACAGACAAAATTCATTCTTAAAATTTTGTATTCCCATAATCCTGAGTACCTTATTTCAACCAATCAGCAATTTCAATTAGCATTTTAATCCTTAGAAGCCCATTATTTCTGAACATAAGCTACAAATATTAATGTTTAATGTAACACATGTAGTGTATATAAAAACTCAAATTTATAACTACCTTTGAGAGTGTAGGACATTATTCTTTTCCTGTTAAAACTATGTTTTAGATCAAATTCCTCACATAATTTTAATTGAAATTTAAGTTTATTTCAAGTTTCAACTTCCCATTTCAAGTTAACACAGCCTAAATTCCACATTTACCGAGTCAGTCACACAAAGGTGCTTTTGTGACTACTTTTATCTGTTTCCTGAGGACCAAAAGGATCCCTGCCACCATTACTAACAAGCAACTTGAGGCACATTTCATTCAACACAATCATTCTAAAATTAGCTTAGATGAGACAAGGTTGTAAAAGTGTTTGGAATTCTCTTTTCAGATTAGCAACATTTGTGAAATCTGGGGAACCACCCAGCACATGTGTCTTAAAGTCATTACATCACCATTGCAGTAAAAACAAAAACAAACTTAAATCTAGGTGGGGGGAAAGATGAGAGGAGTAAAACTTTTTAGGAAGAAGAGTGAACAGTTAACAAATGCCATAAATGAGGAGAAATCTTTAAGCTACAGCATGAGTTAAGTCAAGCAATATTAAGCAATGCATTTTAATTAGCACAACCATGGCAGAAACCATCTGGCAAATAGTTCAGACAAAGCAAAAGAGGATTGCAATCAACAAATACTTGTTGCTCCAATATTAGGATTTAAATCATAATCTAGAAATATGAATGTAAAAAAATTAAACTTCTATTATTGCAAATGAAAATTACTAGCATGTTCTTATAAATTTAGATTGATTCTGACTTTTTTGCAATTAAATACTAATTTAGCAACTCACTTAATTTACATTTTTTCCATGCTTGTTTGATATGTACATACCTATATTATACATGGTAGCATAAATGAAAAATGCAGACACAAGGAGGAATATGATGTCAACAGATGCCTGATCAAGGAATCTAAAACCTGCACATAAAGTCCTGAGTATTTCATTCTGTAATTAAAAAAAATCTGGAACTTTCAAGACTTATGAAGAGAACTGAATTTTTTTTCGGACAACTTCTCTAAGCAACAAAAGGAATATACCACATCCCCAGTTAATTCTACTCCCTCACCACAAAAAAAGAATGTCTGAAAACAGTAGCTCAGAGGAGAATTCAGTTGTTTTTACAACAATGTCACAGACAGAATCTAACTTCCTAAAGAATAATTGTTCTTTCATGTACAATTGATTTCCTGAGCTGATATTTGAATATCATCACACTTCAGGGACTGGTGGCTTAGGTCCCAGACAGGGTTTTTCTATTTTTCCAAACACCCTGAAAACTCTCTTTTCATGTAAAAATCATACTGCATTTTCCTAGAGACATCTCTTAATCAAAATGTTGGAAATTTTGAGATTCCTAAGTTTTGAATACTAAATTGTGGGATATGATTTTCTTCAAGTATAAACCACATGAATTAAAAACCTGTGTAACATTATACACTGAAATATTTTACTGCTACTTCATAGTAATATGAACATGTTACTTTTTTTTTTAAAGATTTATTTGTGCATACAGAGCTGGGGTACAGGCCAGAGGTGCAAGGGTGGCGAGAGGATTCACCAGAGACAGAGTGGGGAGAAGAACAGGCAGATCGCTGAAGTAAACTGCTGAGGGGAACAGTGGGCGGGTGAGGAGAGGTCTGCCGCACTACGTCGATCACCTCCAGGGCAGGTGGGGATAGAACCCATGAGGAAGTGGTTTTAGCTTCTTAGTGCTGTGCTTTAACCTGCTGCACCACCAGGGAGGGCCTGAACATGTATCTTTTAAGTATTTATTTTCATTTAGGCTGCCGCAAATTTCATCAAATTGGCTCATTCCTTAGTCAGGTACTTCAAGGTGGGTTCGCCACCCCACACCAAAGGAAAGCAATTATTGAATTTTGCTTTTTAATAAACCAGTTTTAATAAATTAGAGTTCATCTGTTTAGATTAAAAAAGTGATCTTGGGAGACTGTAAGATAGTGGGAAGTAAATCACAAAATATTCACTATGAGGCAATATGAACTTCTCTGTTTTAGTGAAAGTGCGGTGAGTATGTGACAGAAGCAGGTACAGGGCTAGGAATTTGGCCTTAATTAAAGGTTTAGAGGTGCTAAAAATTACATTATTTGTGTAAGGTAGGAACTCGTCAGATCTAGAATGGTTCAATTCTCTTTGTATTGGTACCACACTTTTTGGGGGGGAGGAGAGGGAAGGTAGGTTGTGTTATATTCATAATTTGTGTAATTAAAGGAATGTTTATAAACACAGGTCTCTACTGGTTCACAGCTTTAGAAAAGTTACATTCTCACCCTGATGGAAAAAGTAAAATAGTACACATGTGTACCCACCATGTGTCACTGAAGCATCTCAGTCTCCAGCTGTCCAACATTCTAATTAACACTCATCACCTCCCTAACCCCATCTGTTTGCCAATTACATCTGAAACTTCTGAAGGTGGACGTCAGATTGCTTTTTGTTAAATATATTTTGTCTTTCTGTAGTCTAATTATTCTACTTATTTACTTACCTGTCAATATACAATAAAGCTAAAAGTCCCTGATTGAAATTAAAAGTGAAATTTCATTAAATTTTTCTCAGTTAAAAGATATAAATCTTTCAGTTGAGTCATGCTGAAATACCACTTATATAATTCTTAAATAGCAGCACACTAAGGTAATACTTATCTATAGAACAGATGACAGAATTTTCAAGTGTTTAAAGTAAACTTAAGCAGTATGATTTGGTTGAAATTTAGAAGTACTGATTATAATGGTATGAATAAAGCTAAATATATTCTATAAAACGTTATACTATTTAGCCTATTTTTAAAAAGTCATGTCTTATTTGAAAAAGTTTACTTTTGCAAATCACATTTGGAAATTTATTTTATTTTACAGTAACAGTCAATACGGCATGTATTACGTACAAGGAGTCCTAGAAAAGGAGAAATTCAGAACACTAATGTTTCAATTAAATCTCCCAGAGGTGCTATGTAACTTTTCCCAGTGGATTTCAAAATGGATTATAAGCATAGTTGATTTCCTTAAATACTGTAACTACTAATTCAAGGATTCCCAAGTAAAACCGCTTATCCTCCTTGATAACTTATGCTACAATGCTGAAAATTTGCTATCTTACACACTCAATACCTTACTCTGTATTTTATGGTTATTGTTCCTGTTTTGTAACTTTTAATTTCTTACCTGCTCATCTTTGACATTTAAATTTTTAAAGAAAAAGCAAAATTTAGGTATTCTTCTAATAACATTAAAGTAGAATGCATTGTGTAGTTTCACAATCCATAATCACTATTTCATTTGAGTGTCAGAGATAAAGATCGGGGATAAACAGACCAATGAAAGCTTGGATAATTAAAAACCCATAATAAAAGAATCAAATAAAGATCTATGCTCATACTAAAGAACTGAAGGGGAATAAAAAAGGAAAATTTAAAAGCAATCCAATAATCTGCCACCAACTCTTCTTAAGCACTACAAACTAAAATGACTAGGAAGGAGCTAAGACTGCACTTAAAACTTCAATTTTTATAAAAAACATTTAAAAAAAGCCTACTTTCTTTCCTCAAAGTTCATTTATTACCTTATGATGTTCAATTTAAAAATGATTAGTAGAATCTTGGCTCAAACTGCCTAAATCATGGGCAAGAAACTAACACACATGTTTTACCTGGTAATAAGGAGCCAGACTGTTCTATATCACACAATCTTTGAGGCAAGAGACCAGGGAGAGCAGACAAGAGGGTGGCCCACACGAAATTCTGCCGAAAGTTTCCTAATGTCGCCAGGGGCACAAACTGACCCTGATTCAGAACTATCAAGGCTCTTCTAACAGAACCGGCTATATACCCACTATGTGTATGGGGTTGCTGTGTGTATATATACATGTGTGCATGTTTGTTCGCAATGCTTACCTATTAGATCACTAATAGGTTCACTGGGTAAACTGGGACAAAAGGGACAATGATATGGTAAAGACACGGTTAAGATAAAACCGGATTTTAGTAGAATTTAATATCACATATGTTGACTCTCATTGTTGCATACTTGAAACTTATATGTTACTGAAACTAAAAACAGAAAAGATTATACTATCATTTGCCTAAATTTTCTTGATTCCCTCATATATTTACGATAATCACACTTAGCAGTATATACATATAATGTTGCCTTTTCTCTGATGGGAGTATTATTCCCTTGAACATAATATCTTTTAGCATGGAAGTAAAGTAATACTAAATTCTTTATTAACTTTAAAAGCAGCCCACAACTCAGTAAATGAAACTGCTATGAGGAAAATAGGCTAATTCTATTCTCTGAACAGCCATGGTAACAATGTTATATATTACTTTGCTAATCATAATAAAAATTACTTAAATACATTGGGTTTGTAAGCTAAAGTGGCCCCTAAGAATTGTGTAATTTATATATATGTGTCCCAGTTCCAAACTACTGGAGTTGAATAATGGTTTGCTCATTGATTTAAAAAGCATTTGTTAAACACTAATATGTGAAACATTTAGTCAGATAATGCTGATAAAAACTGATAATAAATAAGCAATCTATGGTAACCACCTTCAGAATTTGCAGTTTATTAGAGGAAAAAAGAACACAAGTAGATAGATATTCCACAATAACAGAGTACTATGCTAACCTCACAGACACTGGCAGAGTACAGAGTGCTAAAGAATTCAGTCAAATCACACCGAAGAATGTGTATAGAAAAAAAACAGTGTACTCCCAAGGGACTATGGTGATAGGTCATGAGTGCTATTGTGGTGGGAGAACTATGGGGATTATACCTGAGAGGAGAAGTCAAATACTGTCCAAAAATTAGTAATAATAAAAGAAAAAAAGTACTTCACCTAAGAACAAACAAAAACTTAAAAAATGTATGTCAAATTTTTTAGTGAAAAGATAGGGGAAAATCTAAAGTAGAGGGGTAAATATAAGATCATTTTGCTATGTATCTCCAACACCAGATGTCATATACACTATCTGTTTTAATAAAAAACAGTGATTTACAATTTATCTGTGAAATGATCACCATATGAAATAAAAACAATTTACCAAGTTCAGACAATTAAGTACCATGTGTGAGTTAGGTATAAAAATTGCAATTTGCAAAAAATTTTTTTGCTGATATGACGTAAGAATCAGAATTGACCATGATTCTTTGGAAAGATACCCTGTAAAACAGCAAATCTCACTTAGTTTGACTTTGCGTCTATGTTTGAAGTTAATACAAAATGCAATTTAGCAACTGTTTTCACAACTTCCTATTTCACTTGCTACCAACAGAAAGAGGTTGGGATAGAAAGCCTAGAAGTCATCCAAAAAAAGTAGTAACAAAGGAAGTAAAGGAGCCACAGATAATAAATATTTTTAAATTCCTCTTTCTGCTGGCTGGATAAAAAGTCTGCATTCAATTCATCTACTCACTTAAAAGATGAGAGGAGTTGGTAGAATTCTGGGCTGCTATTCTTTCTGTGAAAAGGTTTCACACTGCCTTCTATTTACTCTCACCATTGGAGATGTGGGTAACATATCAAACCTGCTTCAGGGTAGACAAATGTATATAGTTTTCAATCTGTCTTCCTAAGGTATCTATTGTCATGTCCTACACAAATTGCACTTGATCTTAGCCAAAAGGCCGAGAAGCGATGTCCTACACAAATTGGAGCAAGAAGCATTTTATAAGTACCAGGGATCATTACTCCGGTTCCACAGCTATTCGACCAACTCAGGTGGTCTATGATACCTGATATGACGATCTCAGGGACATCCAGAATGTTGCCAAATGAAGCGGTTTTACGGTGACCCCGTTTAGGCTTGGAATAGGCTGCAAAAACACATATATACAGTATACATGCAAACAACCACAAATAGGAACACAGAAAACGATTAACTACAAAAACAGAATAATACTCAAATAGTTATGTTAATAACACTTCATGCAGGATAACATGCAGAACTATCACTAACTTTTCATCCATGCTTAGAAGAGGTATGATTAAGGAGCAAACAGCTACTAATATAGATGTTTCACATACTGGCTTCAATTAGCAGGAAAAAAAAAATCAGACAAAGACATACAAAGCTGCAAGGGTAACAAAGAAGCTAAATTTCAAACATGTTTACAGAAAATCTACCTAAGTGAAACCACTGATAGGCGATGAGGATGGTTTGGATGAAAGTGCGAAGGAAGAAAGGAGTTAACAAGAAATAAGTTGCCATATTTTGTTTAATTACACAAACATAGGAATATATACGTTCAAGTTAGTTGTTTCCTGAAGTGTGCTATAAATTAAAGTTCAGTGATTAAGTAATTATTGAGTCAAAGTATAAAATGTCTATGTTTTTATTATTATAAATATTTATACATACGTCTAAGAGGCAATTTACTGTAGTTTCCAAAGTTCAGGGTATAGTCCCATTCAACAGAAATAGCAATGAACAGAGAACAAGGACCTTTTAACATAAACTAAAAATCTGAGTTCACTAAGTGTGCTAAAAATCCGAATCACTTAAAAATTCAATGGATGTTCAACAGGACCTGTCACACATGTATGCAAAAGAGGAAAGAGGAATTGAAATGTATGTGGTTATCTTTAATTTAGGAAAATAACCACTTTCATGAAGAACTATTCAATCTTTTACTAGAAAACTGTATTAGTAAAGATGAAAAATTATACTACTACTTTCTGTTTCAGGGAAACAGTCAGTATTTGGGAGAAATATTTTGAATATAGTCCTGAAGTGGAAAAGGTTCCCAAAGTGTGAGGGTCTGCTCCTGTATACAAAGTTCATCTGACAGATGAGCCCTCACTCAACAGAAATACTGAGACTCACAGAGACCAGGAGAATTTGTCAGTGGCTGGTGACCTTCACTCAACTTGATATTTTTCCAAAGATCCATCTCTGTGACAGAGACTGCTAGTCTCCAGTTAATCTGTCTTCTTTCTTATCAATAGAGTTTTGACTTTACTCATGACAGTAAGGTTCACAGATTAAAGACTACAGGATTTTTCCTTCCCAGAATCACATATAGCCCTGTCTGACCATTTTACTATGGCCAATGTTCTTGGGAGGGAATTCTGGGAAAGAGTCTTGAAAAAATTTGGACATATACCTTTTTGTGCTTCCTCTAATTTTTTATTCTGGCTGCCTAGACTGTGGATATGACGACTAGAAGAACTATAACAGTCATTTTGGAGCAGAAGTAATCTGGAGGATGAAAGCTATACAATAGGGATTGTGGAACCAAGTGACAGAAGGGGTTCAACTGCTTAATCATCATAGAGAGTACCTCTAGATTTGTTTATATGTGAAAAAATAAAGTTTATGTGTTATGTACATGGCTATTTTGATCTTCTGTCATATCTAACTGGTTGTAATGGTAACTGAAAATAATCAGTGACCATGATTAATTGCAGACAAGTATACTATAAAATCCTCTAGATAGTTCCCTCTGAAAAAAGCTCTACCAAAAATGAAAATATTCTACTTAAGGAAAATAATGACAAAAAAAACCCACAACAAATCCTAAGGAAAAAAGGGATTAGCTAAGTTAAAAAATACATATGCAAATACACATGTATACACATATGTAATTAAAGACTAAAGGTAAATACATAAAAGTGTTAAGGGTTTATCTCTGAGTTGGACAAGTAAATGGAAGATTTTTTTTTTTTTTTGGTTGTTTACATTCCCACTTTTATCTCATAGAAATATACTTAGTTTTATAATCAGCTCCCCTCCACCTCTGGGGCAGTCAGAAAGAAAACAAACCAGAATTACTAAAATAATCTAAGTCAGGAAATGAAATTGTCTTTTTTTTTCATGTAGTAAACATGTAATGGCTTTTGAACTGATGAGTTCTTCCATAATTAGTCATTCAAGAACTGATAAATGGAATTTAAATGCCAGCTTTTTCAAGATTGAATAAAATGACCATGATCTTTTATTTTACAATTAAATAAATTACCCACAACAAGTTTAGCTACTTTTGCAACTGGAAGGAGTAATAGTTTGACAAAAGCCAACTCATATTTTGATCTGCAGTCTATTTGTGTTAACCTCAAAACAAAATAAAATATTTGCTGTTATTTGAGTTCAGCACAGGTTCAAAACCCTCCAAAACATTCTGATTTTGCCAAATTTCAATTTCTGAATTAGATTTTCAGCTCAAGCTTGAGCTGAAAGAATTATATTTGATAACATCTGTAACTAGGGAAAGCGTATTTTCTGAACCAATAATTTTGTACCTCATACCTCCCTTGGAATTTGAGATAAAATACTGCTAAATGCTTAAAAAGTATGTCTACTACCTCCTTTTAAAAAACTGAGAAACCAACCCATGACATTCCCACTCCTGAAAAACTGTCACTACCATTTTCACTCCTTCTCACCCTCTTTAGTTCCTTTTTACCTGTGGTTGCAGCAATCCTGGCTTCTATTTCAGACATGTCAGCACTCATCCTCTTGCCCTCAGAAGTTGGGGGCAAGCTCTCTATGCTGCTCCCACGGGAAGCTCCCAAGCTTAAACGTCCAGATTCACTCTGTTAAAATTACAAGTTCATGTGAATTACTGAAGCGCTTTAGATTAAAAATCCTAAGCAGCCTAGAAGGAGAAAAATACCAAATGGGATTCTTATGGATTCTGTTCTGCTCTAAAGAAGAGGGAATTTCAGGCAAAGGGAGGTACAAGAGTAAAAGAAAGTAAGTTGCAGATACTGGCCTTTAGGAAAGGGCAGTCACTGGAACTAGGAGCTAAATGCCCTAGTTACTAGTTAATTTAACTGCCTTTAAATACTTTAAATGAATAATGATAAAAATATAAGAAATTAAACAAAATGAAATGACCAATTTAGGACAAGTCCTTTAAGTAAAAATACTCATTTTACATTTTAATTATCAACCACTGAAGTTAGGGTTCATCATAAGGAGGGAATCAGGAGTTGGCAAAGGGAAAATAGAAAATCATTAGAAGGGAAAATAACTCTGGTAAGAAATGGTAAGATAATCTCAATCTGTGACTCTACTTTTTATTTTAATCTGTGTGCTTCGGGAATAAGATACAAGATTTATATCATGCAAGATGGCAAGTAATCAATTTCAGTTAGTATGTTAAAACTACAGATAAGGGCCCTCCCTGGTGGCGCAGCGGGTTAAAGCACTGCACTGAGAAGCTAAAGCCACTTCCGCATGAGTTCAAATCCCGCCTGCCCCGGAGGAGACCACATGGCGTGGCAGACCTCTCCTGACCCGCCCGCTGCTCCCCTCAGCAGTGTACTTCGTCGATCTGCCTGTTCTGCTCCCCACTCTGTCTCTGGTGAAGCCTCTCACCGCCCCTGAGCCTCTGGCCTGTACCCCAGTTCTGTATGTACAAATAAATAAATCTTAAAAAAAAAAAAAAAAACTACAGATAAGGTACCAGATGATTCTATTTTTTTAATAACAAAACAAACCTGCTGTTTTGCCTGATTTTTCAACAATTTTGATTCTAAGCGCTTGATAGTATCATTTGTAGCAGGAACCTGCTCCATATTAGTGTCGCTTTTGTTACTGGTATTTGTAGAAGCGATGTCCATGAATGAGCCTAGGAAAGCAGAAATATTTGACTATAGGCTAGAAACAGCACAAATGCTTTATTTAGTAATATGTAACTTAAATTCTTTCCTAAAGTAGAAAAAGGTTTTTAGAAATAAAATTCTTCTAGTTAACAAGAACACCCAAGTTAACCCATTTTAAATGAAATTTAAGAATAAAAAAAAAGGACTAAAATGCCTAAATGATTTCCTAATAGTTAAAGATGACTTTAAGGCTCTTTGAGTAAGAGGAATGGAGTGGCTATTAAACTATGTAGGAAAGACCACACAACGAGTGAGCTTGAAGGGTATATCAGGAAATCAGCTTGGAAAACAGACTGAGTTCCTCCTCGCTATCAAGCAAGTTTAATAATCTTCCCCTACCTGCAGTATCAGTTCTCATAATAAGCTACAGTTGAAAGCATAATGCACAATAAGTTTTAAAAGCCCACATTCATTTAACTTTGACATACTGCAGTATGTTGTTGTAATTGCTCTTTTTTACTAATTAATGTTACTACTATCTTACTGTGACTTACGAATATTTAATTTGTGACTGTTATGATTGGCATGAATATAATAAAAACATACTTAAATATGGTTTGGTACTATTTGTGGTTTCAGACACTTATTGGGGAGTGCTGGAATATATCCTCTAGATATTGGACACTGCCGTAGTTGGATATGTGAGAATGAAGCTCTGGAATAGAGCATAACCTCTGCAAACTGATGGTATAAAAACGCCACTATGCTGGGTGAGGTTACCAAGGCACTGAGTGTAGAAGAGTGAAGAAATAATTTTGAGTCCCAAGCACTCTTACATGTAACCACTGGGTGAGGAGGACTAACCAGTAAAGAAACCATTGGAACAGTTTCCAGAGATGTGAGATGAAACTCAGGCTAGTATGGTATCCTGGAGATCAACTCAAGAAAGTGTTGTCAGAAGAGAGTAATGAATTGTGTCAAATGCTGAGAGTCAAAAAAGATAAGAATGGAATACCATTCAGATTCAGTAATATGGAGATAACTGGTGATCTTGACAAGAGCAATTCTGGAGTTGTGGTATAATGCAAGTGAATGGAATGGAAACTGGAAGCTACAGAACACAAATGCAGTTTATATATACTCTGAGAAAGATTCCCAGTAGAAATGCTGAAACACTTCAGATTCCCAGTAGAAATACAAGAAACAAAAGGAAAAAAATGATGGCAACGTGGAAGAATGAAGGAGGACCTAAAAGAACTTAGGGTCAGTGAGAAAGTGGAAGGATCTAAAGGTCTGAGAGAAACAGGGAGAACTTTTAGTAGTTGAAGTAAATAATGGAATATTAGAGAGGCTCACTTTAGAATTCAAAGCAATCAATTTTCAGTGAAATTGGAAATATCTTGCTAAGTGGTAAATCAGCTTAAAATAAATTATTTTTAATGTTGAAAAATAAAATTTTAAATATGGGATAAATATATGTGTAGGTCTACCTTTTACTTTTTAATGAACGCTTAAAATACCATATATTTTGAAAGGTACACTTTTTCTGAATTAGGGAGTTATTTTTGCTTTCCTTTTTGAGGACCACAACTACAGATGCTATTCCTACTTTATATTTAAGAAATTGAGGAAGTTTAAATTAACACACTTTTTAAAATAGGATTCCTAGAAAACTAAAATGCACGATATTCATGAGAATTACGTGGTTACAATTACAATTTCTTGTGCTTTTTCAGCAGTAGCTACATAAAAACTATTTTTTACATAAAGAATGACATTCAATCTTAAAATATCCAATGTTAAAATCTGTAACTATGCAAGAATTCCAAGAGTTGGAAATCTGTCCTCAGTAACTCTTTAATCTGGGTACCTTCATGCCGAATGATGCACCTGGAAACTCAAATTGCAGTCAATCAATAAGAAATGCAGAAATTAAAATGTAAATGAGGACATCATTCATTGCTTCTTGATTATAATTTCATGGGAATAGAAACAAAAAAACTGAGGCTATTAGTCTTCCAAGCTCTCCTCTTACCTGTACTGGTGGCAGAGTTGCTCTGTCCTTCATCTGAAAACTGACAAGGGTACTGTAATGGCTCATCTGCTCCTGGGAAGTACTATATATAAAAAAGTAAACCACAATTTAAAATTTCTTTAATACAAATGAAATCCTCCTAAAATGTATTTAGAAAGTGTATATGAACTATTCTCTTGTTGCAGAATTTAAATGTAGCGAAGAGGCTGCACTGTTTTCCTTAAGGTATACTGAATTTGTAAGTACCTATTTTTATTATGAAGATGACAATAATGCACTCTTCTGAATTTCAATTGTGATCAGTGCCATGTATCTATGTGAGTGTCTATTTTATATAGAACCTAGTCATGAAAAAAACAGCAAATATTTCCCTAGAGGAACATAGGAAATAAAATAGTATCACTCCTCATAATTATAAGAAAAATGTTTACGTTCTCACAGCAGTGATATCAACTTTGTGGGAATGACTCAGTCTCTGACTCAGTACAGCTGAGACAGGTATACTATAAAATTGTTAGAACTAATAACATCTATACACACAGTTACAGTTTTAACAATTTACCCATCCCAATGTGTAACAAACTACCAATATTATGTTTCTTATTAACATAGTTATGCTCTAAGATTCTTTATGTAACTGGTTTCCAAATACGATGGTAAACTTTAATCAGATTACTTCAAGCTGGCTTCCTAACTTGTCAGAATGAGCAACCTAAATCTTCGACCATTTAAGAAGGGTTTTATTCTCTATGTAAGGAGACTAAACAACTTTTCTAAAATTCAGGAAATTTCATAAGTGTGTGAACTTTTTAAAGTCAAAGTACTACTCGGAACATTTTGTAAGTATAATAGAAAAACCAGAGTCCTAAAATTTATCAAATCATTCTAAAAGTGACTTATAGACTATGAAATTTTGATAGTCATTAAAAAAGGGTCTTCTATAAATCCTAGAAGCTTTAACTTTTAAATGGCAAATAAAAAGCTGAAAATATGCAAGAGAAATGAAAAAGGTAAGAATCACTTAAGTAAAGGTATCTGAGAATACAACTTCTCTGTACCCCCGCTTATATAAATGATTGCTTGATGAAAATTCGTACTAAAGAAAATTAAAATTGAGTTTAGTAGGTTTTAGAGTCATAAAATGCCTCTAAGTTCTGAAAAACAGAGTTCCTCTAATAAACCTGTTGTTGAGTCAACAAGCCCAGAAAGAAACACAACTGTCCACTAAGCTAAACAGAAGAAAAAAAAGCAGCTCCCAAAACCTCAACTGGCTATGTTTTCTATAATAAAGACTAGACTTTTCAAAATCTAGTTTCCGCCTCTAATTAATTATATGAGTAATGAATACCCATCCTAACTTAGAAAATACAAAAAAAAAAAAAAAAGCAAAATAGCACAGCAATAATGTATCCTTTAATGAAAACCCAGTAAAATGCAATAGATACCAAATTCCTATAAACCCAAAACCCCTCAAAAGAAGGATTATACCCGCATCAAGTGAGTCATTATTTTCACAATTTCCTCCATTGAAGGGCGCTGAGAAGGATCTTTAGACCAGCAACGAGTCATAAGACTTTCAATGGGCTTAGGTAAATTTTTGATGAGTGGTGGTCGAGTACCTATAAATGAAAATTAGAGGGGGAAAAAGAATGATGCAAAGTTTTTATATGTATCTCCAAAGTAGTAATTATTTTATAGATCGTGTAATTTTAAGGTCTTTATTTTGGGAATAATGATAGCAGTACTATTTCTGTCTTTTAGGTTAGTATCTATTCTATGTATCTTCATAAAGGGGAAGCTATGCTTTTTAAAAAGCTAAATTTCAATTTTATATACATTATGGGTAACAAGACAATGAATTAATGACATTTCATTTCCTCTAAGCATTCTTTTTTAACAAATAATAATGGCTCAATGTGGTTTTTAATTAAGAAAAATAAAATGGTAATTTAAGGAAATCTTACTTGAACTTTATACTTTGAAATTCTTTGAAAAAATTTCAAGTAAGTTTGAAACATCATTTTCCATATCTGAGCACTTATGTATAATTACTGAAATTTTAATATTATAAGGAAGGTCCCTAACTTAAAAAAGCCCTCAATGAGATCTTTGTAAGTTAGTTCTTTTATTCCTCACTTCAGGGATATTCAATTATTCACTGACAATTGTCAAATACAGAACAACTGTCTTGGTCAATGCTCTAGCATTCTATCCAGTGACATTAAAGAAAATAATATATAGGTAGTATAGGAAATTGGTAAAGCTAGTTAAGAATGCTCAGAAGATAGTGCTGTTTAAGAAGCTGATGAATGACTTAGTCAGGCAGATACTTTTTATATTACTTGTGTAATAGTGCAGAAAAATGCCATTGATTAGAATGATTATAATCAACTGAAAGTAAATATGATATCTCCTAATACCATGTGTGGGTAGAAACATAACCAGAGATATAAAGGCACAGGAGAGATGCAAGGACACTGAAGATGTAAATTAATATTTACATTTCTTAAAAATGTAGTTATTTAAGAAAAAAGATCTGAATCTCTGCTTGACCACTTACAAACACTAAAACCTTGGGCAACCTCTCCAGGTAAAATCTGTAAAACTCTAAGGTGAGGCAGTAATAGTTCTCACTTCTTAAGGAAGAGTGAGAAGATAAAAAGAATGCATGTCGGAAGTACTTTAGCTTTTTGTAAAGCTTAAGTAACAACTCTTATTATTATTTGTTTTATCTCCTTGGTGAGAACCTTGTTTCCTCAGGAGAAAAAGGCTATATAGTTCTCTAATTGTCTTAACATTATGAAAGAATCTATTTAAATTGTTTATTTTCTTCAGAGTCCAGTCTGATGCTTCTTTAGTTCCTGGAAAGAGCCCAACTAGGTAGCTGGCAATGGCTGTCTAGTAATCAACATGGCTGCAAATCTTCCCAGTGTCATGGGAAGATAGGAAGGATCATAATAAGCCCTGACTTCCTGATTTTGGGGGTGGAGTGCAAGCTGATAGGAAGTAAGTATTCTTATAACAGAGAAGTGTACATTTTAATATTAAGGAGTAAATGGGCTTCTTGGTGTGTGTGTGTTGGGGGTGGTTAGGGAACAATCATCTTAATAAATTAAAGAAACCATTTTCACGAACCATTATGAACAGCCCACATGATACGGAAGGCTGGGCCACCAATCTCATCAAATGGTTTCCGACGTGTTATTACCTCCCAAAGAATGATACCCCAGCTGAAGACATCACATTTCTCACTGTAATTGCTACCTAGAAAAAAGATAGTAAAATTTCAAGACTTTATTTTTATATGACTTATAGAAAAACTACTTTCCTTAAGAATGACTATAGTACAAAAGAAGAGGCTATTACATGTAGAGTTGAGAAATTATTGTTAAAGTAACTTAAGTCTTTGCAACAAATATAATTTTATGTGGTTTAAGTTTTAATGCACTAAACAATTCTAGAAAGTAGACTTTTTAAAATTTTTCAACAAGAGACAAAGGTTTTGCCTTAGACTTACTTTCCTAGGGATAGAATACAAAAATATTTGTACATTTTTTTTCTTTAAGTCAGAAATTAACTTTATTGTTAAAAAAAAAGGGCAGGAAAAACAAAAGTGAAAACGGAATCATGCATAGGCACAAATGGGCAGCTCTTAATGGGCAATAAGTTGCCTTTTGATAAGGGCAGAATTAAAAAGAGAGACCTGCCTTTAGGGGTATCTAGACATAGGCAAACAGTCTTAGGATAAGATCAGCCCATTTACACTCCTTTTATGTAATTTTCTAATGTCAATTTATCTCTTCCACTCTCTTGATAATACTACTCTACTGGAAAAAAAAACAAAAAATAAAAAATAACTCTTTAACTTGTGTTAAGATTTTTTTCCAATAACTGGCAAGAAAATTCTTAATTTACAAGGTTACTTGTACTTAGAATGTATACCAAATATACACTCTGCAGTGCTCTGATGTAGCTTTAAAACCTAATTAGGGTTACAGGAAATGACCTATCAATAATAAAGAAATTTACATAGCCTAAATATCTGAGCTTTGTTGCTATAAACAATTAACAATAAATTTTATTTCTGGGTTCTTTTATATATAAACAAATCTTTTTTCCCAAAACTATTGCAGTACTATGCCACTTTAACTCACAGAAAGCTGTATTAAATATCTAAATAAATTAACACCTTTTAAAATATTTATCACTGATTTACTAACACTGAACTCATGATAACATATGAATAAATGAAGATTATCTAGGTCAGGTATTTTCTTCATAAGACATTCTTTTTATAAAATAGTTTCTAGAGAGTACTTTAACATTATTCTTAGAAGTCAAATGAATAAACAACGAAATCACCAACAAAATGCACAGAAGTATAAAAAATGTGGCAATAAAGAGATGACAGTATGAGAGCTGTCTGAGAGCCTCAGCTGGGAACATGAATGCTGGTGATTCAAAATTTTCCCACTTTATAAATGACTACCAAGTCATCTGTACCAAGTACTGACTTTGGTCACAAGTAGATTACTGCAATTAAGAAATCTGAGAATAATGAAGACTGACTGTATAGATGCTTAGACTTACACAGAAGATGTTAGCCAATTTAAGTCTTCTGTGAGTTTTAGATGTAATGCTGTATTCATTTAATACCTCCTTAAACTTTAGTATCTATCTTATAAGTATTATGCAGAAATAAAAACATGCAAATAAGGCAAAGCTATAAATACTGGATTTCCATAAGAGAAGGGCGATTACCAATCATGCTTTTGCCATTTACCTTCAAAAACTTCAGGTGCCATCCAAGCAGCACTCCCCTTGTTATTGGTCATATGTGTCTGAATGTCACAGGCTGTACCAAAATCACAGATTTTTAAAACTGTCCCTCCTGCAACAAGCAGCAAGCTGTTTAAAAAAAAAAAAAAAAAATCCAAAGCTTAGAAGACCAATATTTGGCACTATAATAAAGGGCATAAATTCATGGAAACAGAAAGGGTTAAGCAAAATGTTATTTATTTTCTGTGAAATGGTATCTGGTCACTGTGACAGCTGAATAGTTTGGAGACAAATCAGCCAAAAAATAACTCAACTTTTACCTACTAACTCTCTCAGGGAAACTGTCAGACCCATATTTTGATGTCTCCCTATCTATTTTACAATCTTTCCAGGTTATACTTCTCTTTGTGCTAATGTAAAAAATGGGCTTAAAAAACTTCCAGGTGAGGGGCCCTCACCTAGAGCAGAGGGTTAAAGCACTGCACTAAGAAGCTTAAGCCACTTCCCCATGAGTTCGATTCCCGCCTGCCCCAGAGGAGATCCACATGGCGCGGCAGACCTCTCCTGACCCGCCCACTGCTCCCCTCAGCAGTGTACTTCGTGAATCTGCCTGTTCTGTACCCCACTCTGTCTCTGGTGAATCCTCTCACCCTCCGCATCTCTGGCCTGTACCCCAATTCTGTACGAATAAATAAGTCTTTAAAAAAAAAAAAAACTTCCAGGTGGTCAAAAAATAATATCCTGAAATGACAGGGTATATATATCAATATCTTTATAGATTAGCTGTCCTCTGGACTTAATCCCCAGGGCTTTTCAAGCTGTCAATAAAATCTAGTTATAAAATTAAGATCACAGATCTAGAAACCACCATAAATCAATTTAGCAGATTATGACAGCAATTAATGAAGTTGAACACATTAAAGCATATCACAACTAGTAAGATAAAATGCTGTTTCATGAACAGTTCCTTTCAGTTCTTTCATTTCATAAATGTACATATTACACTTGATTGTGAAGTATTTCTTACTGTGGAATATGATTTAAAAGTTTGCAAGCCAATCCCACTCCTAGGTATCTACCCAACACACAAAAACACTGATTCAAAAAGATACCTGCACCCCCATGTTTATTGCTGCTTTATTCACAATTGGAAAGACATGGAAACAGCCTAAATGCCCAAAAATGGATGACTGGATTAAACAGATGTGGTACATATACACAATGGAATATTACTCAGCAACCAAATAAAAAGAAACACATGTCATCTGCAACAACATGGATGGAACTGGAAAAGATGATGCTTAGTGAAATAAGACAGAAAGAAAAGGAAAAATACCGGATGGTTTCTCTCATACCAGGAATATAATGGAACAGGCAAGAAAATAATGATAATGATGAACAGCTATATACCAGAGATATTTTGTGGGGATGGAGCGGGGAATGGGATCAAAAACAGTGGGGGAGGGAAATGCACTGGACTATGGTAATGGCACATGGGTGATTTAATGATGGGAAGCCCAAGGGGATTGCAAATGAGATGGAAAAATGCACAAAATGATGTAAAAGTAAACTATATATATATATAAAAATAAGATTCAGAAGAGAAAAAAAAAAGTTTGCAATCCTTTTTTCAACCTTACAATGAATAAAAATGAGTTTTTAGTTTGACCTAATGTTTGGTTAGCTAGTTACTATCTCTACTTCCTCCCATCTGAGCTCACAACAGTATTATATATTTCACAGCTTCTGAGCAGTTAAGATATCACCGCTTGGTCAAATAAAATGCGGCTTGAAGTGATTACTTCACTTTCAAAGTCTGTCCCATAAAAATTTCTTTTTTCCATTCTTGTACATACATCCAGGGACCCTGGGAAAGAGAAGTCAGCTTAAACCTGGGAGTAGAAATGAGATAAACTAGTGAGAACAGTGATTCCAACAGTTGAAATCTATGGAGAATGTATCAAGTTAGCCAAGAGTGACAAGTAATACCCAGAAGAGATACTTGATTGCTTTAAAACAGTATCAAGAGACTGAAATAGCTGACACTATCCTTGACTCATTTCCTAGGGGAAACAGCTAAGGACTAATTATGGGGGTGTAAGAGGGGAGGGAGAAGAGTGCATAGGGGGCTTTATATTGTCACAGGTGAATAAAGAAGAAAAAAATTAAAAAGGGGATACACACCACATGTGCATGTTTTTCATGAACTGCCATAAAAACAAACCCCCCAAGGCCCTCCCTGGTGGCTCAGTGGGTTAAAGCACAGCACTGAGAAGCTTAAGCCACTTCCTCATGAGTTCAATCCCCGCCTGCCCTGGAGGAGAGCCACATGGCGTGGCAGACCTCTCCTGACCCGCCCGCTGCTCCCCAGCAGTATACTTCGTTGATCTGCCTGTTCTGCTCCCCACTTTGTCTCTGGTGAATCCTCTCACCCTCCGCATCTCTGGCCTGTACCCCAGTTCTGTATGAATAAATAAATCTTATAAAAAAAAAAAAACAAAAAAACAAACCCCCCAAATTTTAGTGACTATTGAGGGAATTCTGTAATTCTTTCAAAGACTCTAGATTCTCAATATAGAGATATTCAGAATATTTTCAATTTCTATCCAGAAGCAAGAGATTGTCCTTTGACACCTCTGAAAGAGCAAATAAGCACTCTAAACTTTTGTAGAATTTCTACTATGTGTGGATATTGTGCTAGTTGTTAAAGACACAGCAGCAAGCAATACCAGTTTTTCTCTGCTGTTATGGAGCCAACTACCTAGGGCAAACAATAGATACTGCAAGCACAGAGTAAGATTTATAGGCTAACAGATTCTAGAAATAATGCTAATATGAATAGGTGTTATTAGAACAAAATGTGACTGAAATAAAAATCTCACTAATGACAACATTCTAATCTGAAGCTTAGATAAATGACTAAATGATAAAGATGAGTAAAAATAAACAATCATGAGTAAGCCGAAAAGAAATGAGAAACTAGTGTGCAACAACCCAACTGAACTAGGGAGCCGGTTTAGGCTAGTGAAAGAGACTTATCACAGTATTAGAACTCACTTTGGTGGTTTCAGATCTCTGTGGATTAGAGCTTTGGGTTGCATACTGTGAAGATAAGCCACTCCTTGGGAACACTGTAAACACCAACTCATTGCGTGGGCAGCAGTGTAATATGGCAATGGTTCAGCACCATGCAGCACTGCAAAAGAAAGGCACAAACTAAAAAGAACTTTATTGCATATAAAAAAATGATACAAGGTAAATGCAACAAGTCAGAACACACCAGTTGTATCTGTCTACACATGTTCTCATCAATCCTGCTTCAAATTCTTTTCTAAATAAAAAGATGGGAAATATATAGTACTTTTAAATAGAAAGCTACCACATATGTACTTAACATTCAATAGTATTATGATATGCTATATTCATTCAAGTAAAATGAATATTGGTACAAATTTTCAATCAAAATAGTTTTGCACATTATAAATTATAAGTAATGAGGCAAACTACTATAAGAAAAGTATTGAGAAACAGTACAGAAGGAATCAAAATAATGAGTGTCAAGTTTTTTATAATTATGTTCTCAGTAACAGCTAAAACTTAAAACAAGAGTTTCAGGTACTACTAGGAATGATGAAAAATTGGGCAGTAAATGAACTGGTGTAACAAGAGAATACATAAGTGGTTGGTGATTCTGTTCTATGAAGATAACTAAATGATACATAACTCTCTTTCATTGTTATAATTAAAACATTTCATGAAGTAAGTTTTCACAATTTTATTTCTTAAGAAAGCAAAATTAAGCGAAATGGACATATGATTAAAGAGTTTTGAAATGAGGAGGTTCGAAGCTAAGCGTGGGCAAAATCTAAAAAAAAATTAAAAGTGAAGATATTTAAAAATCTATTTAAAAAGCAAGTTATACTTCAGCTAAATGCTTTTAACATTATGAAAAGTACTTCAATTTAAAAGATTGATATACTTAGACTTCTAAATTTCACATGTAAATGTAGCATCTTATCATTTTTAATCTTAAGCCGATTTCTTTCTTTAATTACCTCCTTTTGGGACTCTGAGGTATAGAGTGAAGAACATTAAGTAACTTATAGTTTATACTTAAAAGCTTTTTAATTATATTGCTCTACTAGCTAAAGACAGGTCTAATGACACTCACCATTATATAAAGAGCCCCCTTCAGCATATTCCATCACAAGACACACCTAAAAGAAACATATGACAGATTAATCAGTTATAACATCTTAAGGGATTTAAGAGATAACTTGCTCATTCTTTGATTTTATAAATGCTTTAATAACCATTCTTTTGGTCTCCACTATGTGAATGGCATTAAAGAAAAAAAAGAATCTATGATCTACAACCTTATCTTCTAGCAGTCCACTGTTTAAGAGTAACTCCTCTTAGAGTGGAGACACATAAAAATATGATCACGGTTTTCTGGGGGCTTTCTTTAGTGCCAATGAGTACATAGTGCCACAACAAGTGAGAGTAATCAAAAAGTCTTATAAGAAAATGAGGTTATTAGCAGACCACCTAAGATAAGTCTTCCATTATATAATGGGTTGCTAAGACTAGAAATAAATTAAATATATAAGTACATCTAATCCATGACGATGTTATTGTGTTCAGAAATATCATAACATATCAAAATAGTTTTACAAACCACATATCTGTCAAGTTGTTCCTTACTGACTGGGGACAATGAAAAAGTGACACACTGACCGGATTCAAGCAGGCTCCATATAGCTTTACAATGTTCGGATGGTTCACACGGGATAACTGTCGAAGCTGTTAACAAGTTAAGATCACTTTTAAATAGTGTTAACTATTAAGGAAATGATTTTACATCATTATTAAAATCTATGGTTGTACAAAACATTAATTTGATTGTTCAACAATAACTATTCTGTAACAGGTACTGTGGTCCTAAGTATCTCCCCAGGGGAGGCCAGAATCTCTGCTCCAAACTTGTTGTAGATTAGTTTTGGGATAGATGTGTACACAAATAATTAAGGCAATGAGCAAAGTGTTATAACAGGAGTCACAAACAAGCATGATAAAACTAATAAGAAGAAACTAACTTTGCCAAAAATATTAGGACACCATTCCAGAGCTGGCTCTGGGCTGAGTTATCTAAGTCAGAAAGAAGCCACGTCATTGCCATCATCATCATCTTTATAGTTACAGCTGAACAGTCTATCTACACTAAACCAGGCTCTGGTGGGCACTTGAAGATACTGCAACAACTCTGAGATACTCTCACAACTCTGCAAGGTTAAGTATTATCATTTCTACCTTAAAGATGTAGGACCTTTAAGATATATCGTTCAGAGAGTTAAATGAGCCCATTAAGCACAGTATTACAGAAAGTGATGTAGAAGTATTTGAACTTAGCTCTGTAGGACTACAAATCTATATTCTGTCTTCCTTACATACCATCTCTCATCTCTGAATTAATTCTTTCCTATCCACTCTCACTGCTATTGCCTTAGTAATTCTAATATAAGCTAGTGTGGTAATGTCTGTGGTCTCCTAGCTGGTCTCTCTTTGTCTAGTTTTAATCTTTCTTGATCCAGTGACTGACAGTGAGGCCAGTAAAGGTTTTGGCTGTATTCACTCCCTTTGTGCAACATCTAAAACTTTTTATTATATACTATTAGAAAGCCTATGTTTTTACAGTTAATATTTGTGGATTTCTGGCCCCAATAGAGAAGTTAATGTCACTATTTATAATACATATTAATTATGTATCCCTCTTGTTAAGTTTATGTGTAACCTTAATTTTCTCCCTTCCAACTATTACCTTTTAATTCTTGATACCTGGTAATTGACACAATTCTTTTACCTAGTTTTATGAAACTGCCAACATAATATATCAATAACATCATATAAACTATAAACAAAAATCATAAATAATAATAATAAAAAAAACAAGGCTAAGGCCAGACTGTTGGATATCAAACCACTCATGAGTAATTCTAAACTCATTCAAGTAATTACAAAAATCCCCTTCATTATATCACCACTAAATTTTCAATTCTCTATATTATGCATTTAAAAATATCATGAAGTACATTATGAAATTAAAAGTAAAACCCCAGATATAAATTTAGAAGATATATACAAAAAAGCACTAAGCCAAGAAAGTTAGAAATAAATCTGAAACTGCAATTTCATTAAATTGTTCACAATCTGTAAGAGAACAGAGTTGAAAATTTTTGTTAAATGAGAAAAACCAAATCTGAAATTATTTTCCTCTGAAATCATCTCATTTAAGTTTCTAAAAATATTCAGTTAAATCTGAAAGCACAAAACTTCCCTTCTTAATTTTAGATAATGGGAGACAATACCACTTCTTTTCTTTTTCAAAATTTAAACTCCATGCCTTGAAATAGATCTGAATTACTATAGATAAAGCAGTATTTTAATTCACCAATGAATTAATTTATGTAATATATTCCCTTTTGCCCTAATTTTTAATCAGAATTCAGAGTGTGAATGAAAAATGTTCCTAGAGCATTACTTTTGTTTCAACCAAGTCACTGATGCTAAAGTATAGTGAACTGACAATTTAAAAAAAAAAATTTAGCTTTTGGGCCCTCTCTGGTGGCACAACGGGTTAAAACACAGCAATGTGAAACTAGCCATAGCTGCAGCTGCTTCAGCATCAGTTTGATCCCTGGCCAGGGAGCTGATCCACATGGCACAGCAGACCTCTCCTGTCTTGCGCGCTGCTCTCCTCAGCAGTATACTTTGTCAGTCTGTCTGTTCTGCTCCCCATTCTGTCTCTGGTGAATCCTCTCTTGGCACCTGCACCTCTGGCCTGTACCCCAGTTCTGTATACATAAATAAATCTTTAAAAAAAAATCTAGGTTTTATTTAGTTTTTAAAGTTTTTTCATAGAAGAACAAGGGTGTAGGCCAAAGGTGGAGAATTCACCAGTGACAGAGTGGAGAGCAGAACAAGTGGATTCACTGAAATATACTGCTAAGGGGAGCAGTGGGTGAGACAGGAGGGGTCTGCTGCACCATTTGTGGGTCAGCTACCTGGCCAGGGATGAATTCAGGCTGTAGTAATGACAGCAGTGAAACTTAACCTCTAGGCTACCAGAAAGCCCCAAGAAATGACAATTTTTAGAAATGTTTTTTCCCCATAATATTAAATTCAGAGTATCTTGAAGAAGTACACAACAGAAATGACAGACCAACTTACCTCTACAATAAAAGCTTTCCTCTCAGATTCACTTTCTATTTGTTTAATAGCAACATCTTTTGCTCTCCATTTAGCTTTGCAAACTACTCCAAAAGCCCCTCTTCCAACTACCTGAATTAAGAAAAACAACAACATAAAAATCAGAAACAAGTATATCCAGACCAACATGTAACAAAGAAGTCAATATGAAAGTTTTATTAAAGATTTTAGAAGTCAGCACTATCTGGATTTGTCATGACCAAATGAGAATTTTCATTAAAATTGGGAGACAGGGAACTACACTTTTCTCTATTTTTGAATATTTATTAGCTATACACCTCTTCTTTTTCAAGTAAAGTCAAAGACAACAAAAAGAGCCTTGGAAACAAAAAAAAAAATTTAAACAAGCAAGATGAGTGAGAAGTCAGAGAAAATGGTTTGGGAAAACAAAAATAAAAAGCAGGAACACTTAGTAAAAGCTGTACACTATCTTGTTTGTGAAATTAAAAACAGCTTCTGAATAGGGGTACATACTGCAGGTTCAATTCCAGACCACCATAATAAAGCCAACAGCTCAAAGAGGGTCAAACAAAATTTTTTGGCTTCCCAGTGCATACAAAATTATGCATACACTATAGTGTAGTCTGTAAAGAGTACAACAGCATTATGTCTGAAAAAACTATGTACCTACCTTTATTTAAAAATACTTTATTGCTAAAAAAATGAAAAGTGAAGTGAGTACATGCTGTTGGACAAATGGCGCTGGTAGACTTGCTTGGTGCAGGGTTGCCACAAACCTTCAATTTATAAAAAACACAGTGTCAGTTAAGTGCAATAATGTGAAGTGCAGTAAAAAATGATGTATATCTGTAATTTACTATGAGTAGGGAGGGGAGGGAAAAGGATAAAAATATAGATGACGGACTGGTCGCTATGAAGGAGAGACAGCACATGGTATTATCTACACAATGGAATATTACTCATTAAGGAGAGAGAGAAACTATTGATACATGTTATAACAAGGATAACCCCCAAAACTATGCTAAGTGAAGACACAGAGACCACATTAGGTATGATTTCACTTATATTAAATATCCAGAAAGAACAAACCTGTACAGATAAAAAAACAGATAAACGGTAATGTGGCACCGAGAGTAGAAAGTGGAACTCACTGTAAATGGGCAGGAGGGAGTCTGACAAAGTGGTGTTTAAAAATTGGCTTTTGGTGATGTACAACTAGATAAATTTTTAAAGACCACTCTTTACTTCAAATGGGTGAATTTTAGGATATATAAGATATATCTCGTAAAAATTCTATTTTAAAGGCTATAAAGTGATTATGTGCTATTATTGAAGCTTCCAATGGCTCTAAACGCTTATACATCCCTGGAGACAGGTACTAACACCATCCTCATCTAGGTTTAAAGACGTAAACTAACTTGTACATGCTGGTTGTGGGGAGTGGTTTGATGCCAGGCAGTATACTACCACAACGTTAGGGGTTCTCTTTTGTATACATATAAAGCCTTTCATGTATCAGACAGTAGCAGTTGTATCTTTCCTTGGTGGAGAAGTGTATATTTTAACAAACTTTGCATAAACAAATCCCAGAGCATGCAACTTTTGTAACTAGTTAGGATTCTCAAGTAATTTTTCATCAACACTCTTTGTAGAATGAAGAGTACTAGTAATTAACTACTAGGACAGCAGTTATGAACTGTAATGAATGACCACTTTAGAAGCAGACACAGCTCAAATTCTATTTCACATATGCAAAGCAGTATGGACATTTTCTAGTAGCTCAAGGTATTAAGCCACATGAATGGCTAGCATTTGTTGAATGACTACCATGTGTCAGGCATTACTGTCTCTGTGTTACATGCATTAACACATTTAATCTTCTTCTATTTTAAAGGTAAACAAACCAAATCATAATGTTGCAACCTGCCCAAGATCACATGGCCTGTATTCAGAGATTTAAGGACTAGAGTATGTAATGACCAACATACTGTATACTCACTTTGCATGTCACTGGCTCAGAGGAAACTGAGCTGCTTTCAAGCAAAAATAGGTGAACATCTCAGTAACTGGTCCTTCTTTTGACTTTTCCTCTTACCCTTCCTAGTTGAGGGTGCCCAGGAGCCTCTTACTGTTTTAAGTTCTTACTGTTCTCTGCAATTCTCATTACAAGAAAAAGGAACCAGTGTCTCATTTGCATTTATCATCCAGCTGCTTCACCATGAGTGGGGTACTGGCTACATCTGGCACCAGTAGAATGGAAAGAGCACCCAACGGACGCTCTTGAACCCAAAGGACTTGACTATAGATCTTGTCTAATTACTTAGCTATTATTGCTAGGCAAATTAGTGCCAGTGAGCAGGCAGATGCTTACATTTTCTTAGTGAATAGATATAAGGGTTCATAAGTCAAAATCAGGCGTTTCTTTAAACACCACAAAAGAATTGTATGTGCTTGTTGTAGGGACTAAGTCTGATAAACACTACTTACTATTACCTTCTCTTACTATAAACCGTGATGAACAGCAAACAGGTCCTAAAACAAATTTCAACTTTATGGAAATATTTGGCTAAGAAGGTATGGATGGAGACCAGCCTACCTAATTGATATTACTATAAAATAGTAATTATAAGATAATTTAGTATATTCTTCAAATGTATCAAAGCAACTGGTAGTAGGTGTTCTCTTGCTTCACTTTCCTGTTGTGAAGAATAACCATGCAGAGATGCCAACCACTACGTATATTTGCGGATCAAGCATGGTCACAAAAACTGTGTTAGGTGTGCATGACTAACTGTGATACACAAGTGCCACCTAGTGATGAGATGATGCTGATTTGGGGCTTTTGACTTAGTCATCAGCGTAAACAGTGGGCAAATGTGGATGCAATAAATGTTCTCCCTTTTGCTTGAGAAAGCAATTTTCGGAAACACTCTGAAATACAAAATTGGCATATTCACGTAAAATGAGAACCTATGATGTGAAGAAGCTTCCACTCACATCAGGATCACAGATATTTTGTATGGATGGTAAAGGCAACAGATCTAAAGTCCAAGATACTCAAGCTTGTACACATAAAGTACAGGATAGAAATAATTGCTATACTTTTAAAGGAATGAGGTTACAAGTACAGATACAAATTTTTTCTTCACAACATGATATTTTTTTCCAATGGCATAAATGCAGATATTAGTAATGAAAAAAAAAAAAAAGAAAAACATGAATTGACTCTTGCCTTTATGGGATGAAAGAGAGGTAGAGAAGAAATTCAAGACAAAATTTTTAAAAAGCTTATTCACTGAAGAAGAATCATAGATGAGAGTCTAGAATGGTAAACTAAAGAATCACCCCCTCCTTTTCCAGAACAGGTATAAAGATTAGAGGGCAGAAAGAACACATACTCCTTACTTCTCACCGGGATCCTTAGGAGGAGGCAGTCTTACAGAATATGCCTTTCCAACATGGGGAGCTATAATCAGTAAAAACAGTGGTCAGGAAGATAGAGAAGGAGGCCCTACTTAGTTTCTTACGTTATTTCAGCGAATAGATATAAGGTTCATAAGTCAAAATCAGGCATTTCTTTAAACACTACAAAAGAACAGTATGTGCTAAAAATGATATAGAAAAACTTGTCAAGAGAAATCCAAGTAAAACTGAAAATTAAACAGTCTTCTGACTGCAAGAAGGAGATTGTTGTAGGACAGAGCATTAACTTCTATTAGAGGCTGTGGGCTGGTACACAGCTCAAATACAAGAAACTAACAGTATAATTCAGCTCAGTTTCAGAAGTTCAATAAACGTCAAAGGGAAAGACCTCATCAGCAGGGAAAAATGGGCGATGTCTCTTGGTTTCAAGGAGTGAAAATGAGGCTCATATCAACAGAATGATGAGGTTTCTTTTGTTTATGTCTTAAGCCAGTACTTCTTGAATGTCTACAATATTCAGGTACTGGTTGGGATACCAGAAATGTAAGCAAGATAAAGGTATTTTCTAAGGGAGCAGGGTGGGGAGGAGAAAAGACAACCAACATACATAAAGGTAATTAAGAAAAATATCAATTAAAAAAATTGTCATGTAGAAAAAGCAGGATATGACAAGAGTGGTGGAAATGTCAGAGTGGACTGTATGGGAAGACCATCTGAAGAGATGAACGTGGCTATCTGAGTGGCTTGGGGAACCAACCAAAGGAACAACAAATGGACAAGCTTCAAGGGGGAAAAAAATCCCCCATTTCCCTAATCAGCAATATCTGAACCCCACCTCTAGGCTAGCTGTTAGGCTAGGCAATGAAGCCAGAGTTAATTCAAGCTCTTACTGATTATATTCTTGTGGAAGGAGACAAAGAGGTGACAAGATATAGAAGAAAAAATGCTATGTGTGCTAAGAGGAGGAACATAATTGTGTATGAATATACATGTGTGTACATGCATTCCTCCTCACTCCAATTTTAAATAGGGCAGTTCTGCAAGGCTTCACTAAGAAAGGTGACATTTCAGTGATGACCTAGAGAAATACTTAGAACACTTGGTGTAGGCAGTACACAGTGACAGAATAAAAGAATGAGGCATGATAAGGCTGGAGAGACAGGGACTGGATCCTGAATGGCTCTTTGCACCATAAGGAGTCAGTTTTAGTCCAAATACAATGAAAAGCAATCGGAAGAATTTAAAGATGAAAGATGTGATATGTTTTATATTAAAACAAATCATTCTAGCTTTTATGTGAAAACAAAAGCTAGGGACAATAGAGGATATAAATAAACATGGTTGGAGGGCTGTTACAGAGACCCAGGTAGGAGAGAATAGCTGTGAGGACAAAGTTGATGGTATTACAGAAAAAGGCAGGTCTGGGATATTTTATGGAAAGAGTCAAAAGAGCTTGCAGGTGGTCTGCGTGCTGGCAAGATGGGTAGGGAGGAAAAAGAGAAGAATCAAGGATAAAGTCTAGACTGGAATGTAGTTTAATGAAGGAAGAGAAAGAATGGAGCAAGCAGAGTTTTTAAAAAAAATACCACAGGATTCTCTTTTAGTTATACTAAGTTCAAAAGGCCTATTCATTATCTGAGTGGAGGTATCAAGAAAGTGGAGAAGTGACCTACATAGAGTCAGGCAGGAGATAAAAACTTGGAAGAGTCATTAGCATTTAGTTGGGATTCCCAGTAAGATAAACAAGAAATAACATGTTGATACTGGTTTTCCAAAAATGAATTTTGAAGCATGTCAACATTTAAAATACAAACAGAAGGAACCAGCAAATCTGAGAAGGAACAGTCAAAAAGGGAGCAGGTAAGCCAGAGGAGGGTCACAAGAAGTCATGCAGAGTTTAGTAGAAAGACAGATGTGGAAGCAGCCAAAGCATCATGTCAGTGGTTCTCAAACCATGTGGTCTGTGGGTCAGAAACATCACTTTGAAATTTGTGAGAATTGCAAATTCTCAGGTTAGAACCCAAAATTTCTGAGTCTTACAATAAGGTCCAGCAATGTTTTAACAGGCCTTCAAATGGTTTTGCTATTTGAGAATGACTGCATCACATCACATTAAATACATAACAATAGCTAAAGTATTTTAGAGGAAGCCCGAGACTAAACAGCCTTCCCCTGCTATTAATACCAGTGAAGCTTTTCAGAGCACTGAGACACCACCTTGGGCGGGAAGAAGGGAAAAGGATATTTCTTGTGTGCAACCCAGTATTTCTCTTGGCACATGGTTGATCAGCCAAAAAAGAGTGATGTAATGGCAATGGAAATACACTGAAAATTGAGGTACTGTAACAAGGTGCTCCCTAGGACAAGGGGAAGTTCCAGGTTCCCTGCCCCACACAGAAGGAGGGTGGAGCTGAGCAGAGAAAAAGGAGAGAAGAGAAGAAAAAGGAAAAGGAAGCAGGATGGAGAGCCAGAAGGAGACCTGAGGAAGCCACATGGAGCAGCAAGCATGTGATGAAGAAACTGTGTTTGTTTCCTGACCCTGGGCTGGTTAAGGCAGATGTGGGTGAGATACCTGTAGGGAGGTGACTATGGCAGTGTTTATATTGATTTTGATTTTGCTCTTTTCCTCCCAGATTTGTCTGGCCATTTCTGACCCTTTTCCATAGGTCCCGGCCAGAAGGTGCTTTAAGCCAGGGGGCAGCTTTCAGGCCTTGCTTTGGGCCAATCCCTTTTGGGTTGACTTTTGCCCACGAGGGGATGGGTAACTTCAGGTGTTTGATTTAGAAGTTACAGCCTTTGTGTTCCATATTGTATATTTACTGTGTTAAAGTCCCTTTTCATTAAAGTTTTATATGTTTTGTCTTGACGCGGCGGATGGCAGAACCCACTTAGAGCTGGCAGGTTTGGGGCTTCTGGGGTGCCCTCTCCCTGTCCTGGAACAGATTTGGTGTCCTGTAACAGTACTAACAATGAAAAATCTAATACTCAAATTACAAAGTACTACAAATTACAAAGGAAGCCACTTTTTAATTTATGTTCATAAATATGCTTTTTGGTTTGCATTCATGTCAGAACAGTTTAACTTTCTTGAAGACATTATCTCCCAAGTCAATTTTCACCAAGAGGGTAAAAAGGGATTCAAATTCTAAGTATCTCCCTGCCTCACATATATCTGTCCAAAATGGTGAACCTAGAAATAAATATTTCAGATACTTTTCTCAATCACTGATTTGTAAAAATAGAAGAACAGAGGAATGCAAAGAGGACTTTGTTTTTAAAAGGGAAGTCAATTTGGAAATAATGCCTTCCAAATTTACTTGTTTTCTGATTCAAAACGTTTTCAGATTAAAGCTATTAAGATATGTAACTTTCCCTCAGTGGTTTAGTCCTTTTGTTGTGGGTCCAGAGCTGTAATCTTAAATAGTAAAGCAGAATTTAGTTTCTTTTGTTTTTGAAAGATTTGACTTATTTATGCATACAAGAACTGGGTGTAGTCCAGAGACATGGAGTGTGAGAAGACTGACCAGAGACAGAGTGGGGAGCAGAACAGGTGGATCTATTGAAATACACTGATGAGGGGAGTAGAAAGGGAGACTGGAGAGGTCTGCGACACCATGTGGGTCACCTCCCTAGCCAGGGATTGAACTCCTGCTACAGTCACTGGTGATAGCTTGATAGAGCTGAGACTTTAACCCCTGAGTCACTGAGGAGAACCGCAATTCAATTTCTTAATAAAAGATGTAACAAAAGAATATGAGATGATGTAAAGAATATCTCCATGCAATTTAGCATTGAAACAAAAAGCAAAACCAGAATTAGCTGTGTTTTACAGAAAGAATTCTTTTAAAGATGCATTTTTTTTAGGATAGAAAACTACTGCATTCTTTCATCTGTCGGATCATTAAATAAAAAAAGAACAGAACACTTTACATAAACAGAAAAGATGTATGTGCCCTTGTGCTCTTAACTTACTATATAATAATTCTTGTCCCCAATTCATGTTATTTTTAGTTCAGTGACTGTACTTGTCAGTTTGGTGTGGCCCTCTTCTGTAGACTATGTGAATGGACCTTGGCTATGCTGCCATTACTCTGGCTAGAAATTTGGAACATGACAGAACAAGCATAGATCTTACATTTATTAGTTGGGACTTGGAGCCTCCAACTATTTCAGAACTTCAATATCTATTAATAAACTGTGGCAGAGTAGAAGTGCCATCTGGGACAAACAGACTTGATAATATAAAAGCAAAGCTTTGGTTATTCAAACTTTTAAAGGACTTTTCAGTTTTTTTAAAGCTTGCTGGAAGATATCTGACCTATTGATCTTCCTTTCAAATAAATGCTTTTGTCACCTCTTAAGTGACACATACACAAAATAAAAATTATCTCTGTAACTTCACTGCAATAACCATTCAAGATTTCTATTGACCAATAATTTCACAATGAAGAATTTATAAATAACTTTGGATATTCATAATTAAATGCTGGCAAACAAATGTATGAGCTCAGTAGACCAGTATAAGTTAGGTTTTTCTTTGTATCAATTGGCCATATGTTTAGAATCTAAAACTACAAAATATATATCACTGCCACTCTATTTCTCCCTTTGAAAACAAAACGTTTGTGTGCCTGTGTAATGAAGCTTAAATTCTGATTACCTGTATCTTGTTCACATGCTATACTTATAGTCAACACTGTGTCTCCCTGTTAAAAAGTATAGAGAGGGACTTTTTAGCAATATAATAAAAGTTTACTAGTACTTGGCATATGGCATCTGATCTTTTAGAACACCTTAAACCCTGTTAAATAAAAATATTTGCTGGTACAATTAAATCTAATGAAATTAAGACCTGGGAAGAGACTCAAAGTTGACTTCTAGTGTAATTGCTGCTTTAGTCAAATCACAAAGCTTACTTTAACCTCTGTTTTATCATATGTAAATAAAGAGAACCATGGCCTCCCTGGTGGTGCAATGGGTTAAAGCACAGCATTATGAAGATATCTACAGCTACTGCAGCAAGAGTTCAATCGCTAGCCAGTGTGGTAACCCATATGGTGCAGCAGGCCTCTCGCGTCCTGCCCACTGCTCCCCTCAGCCTGCCTGTTCTGCTTCCTATTCTGTCTTTGGTGAAACTTTTCACCCCACCCTCCCCACACCCCACCTCTGGCCTGTACCCAGTTCCTATACGCACAGCTAAATAAATCTTTTTTAAAAATAAGACAACCAGGGCCCTCCCAGGTGGCACAGCAGATTAAAGCACAGCACTAAGAGGCTAAAGCCACTTCAGTAAGCGTTCGATCCCCGCCCTGGAGGTGACCCACATGGCGTGGCAGACCTCTCCTGTGGTACCCGATGCTCCCCTCAGCAGTGTACTTCGTTGATCTACCTGTTCTAATCCCCACTCTGTTTCTGGTGAATCTTCTCACTGCCCCTGCACCTCTGGCCTGTACCCCAGTTCTATATGCATAAATAAATAAATCTTTAAAAAAAATTAAGAGAACCAAACTGGACACTAAATTCTCATAATTATGTTGTGATACCTTCAGTTATGTACTAAAAAAATTATATAAAATCTTCTTGGTACTAGTTATTGAAGTTTCAAGTGTGAATAAGGAACCTTACATTTTGCTGGGAGATACACAATTTCAGTGACTGGCAAGTGCCATGAAAGATAACAGAAGTGACAAGAGCAAAGTTGCTCAGAGAAAGCTTCTCTAAGGAAGTGACATTTGAGGTGGTGCCTGAACTGTGGGAGGAAGCCAATAATGTGGTTTTGGAGAAGAGCACTACAAGTAGAGGAACAACTACAAAGATAATTCATTTAGTGTCTCTTTCAATCTATGATACTTGCTTTATTCAATTTAGTTTAAAATAAATAACCATAAATAACCAAATAAAGCATAAACTATCTAAACTTAAAAGATGTGTGGAAACAGAAAAACCTAATCAGAAATTAAATAGCTTCAAGGGGAAGAGCAAAGTAACTTTCATTTTTCCCAAGCAAAAATGTAAAGAGCTTTACACAGTGACATATGAAAACTAAAGTTCTAAGCATGAAATGATGTAAGTCTGTGAAAGCATTTAGTAGACCACGAAGTACAAGTTATTATTATATAACAATTTGTAGTCTACAAGCATAACAGTTCCCCAGAGTAGACGTAAATGCTTATTTAAAAACCACAATTCTTTTATACTGACTCACTGAATTTTTATTCTTAAAAAAGAAAGAATGTAATCCATGAAAGTTAGATCAACTATCCATCTCTGAAAAAGGAATTTATCATAGAAACACACACACACACACACACACACACACATCCCCCTTTTCAAAATACAGGTCCTTCTTTTAGCTATGTGACCTTAAAGCAGGTCACTGTTCCAATCTGGAACTCAGTTTCCTTGTAATATGTGCCAGATATCATGTTGGGTGTTTTGCATATATTGTCTACTTGGATCTGTTATACAGATACAAATGGGAAAGAAATTATTATCCCTATTTTATAGTTACAGAAACCAAACATGAAAGGTGTTAGGGAATTTGCTTCAAATTACACACTTCATAAGTGGTACAATTGACTGAACCTTCCTTTACCTCCATAGGCTTCATTCATTCTGTTTACACCACTTGTAGTAAAAAAAAAAAAAAA